>NW_025797614.1:0-7033 GCF_021613505.1 Equus quagga | reverse complement strand
ACCCAAATTTTCATTTATAGATTGGATATGGATTATTTTCGTCGACAGTTCTTGGCGTAGTCGCGGCAGGATTTCAGAGAAACCCACCAGAGGCCACCTGGAATCTACACTGAACCGGCATTCGGTACCAATAAGGGCCCATTGAGCCCCCTGGATCACTGCATTCTTCAGGTGACCTTGGTGAGTTCTCCTGAAACCCGGACCTCCTTACTTTAAGTTGACGGTCCAAGAGTTTATATGAGCTGGGTAAAGTCTTAAGACTAGAGGTTTTGAGGGGTACCAGTACAGTTCCTAGGTGGAAAAAAACCTAGAGAGAATTCCTAAGCCTCAGGGGCTTAGAGGAGCTTGGAGTGAGCTGGGTTGGTTGTCCTTTTAATTTGGCTTTGAATTGGAAAGAATTGTGTTTATAGAGTCTGAACAAACTGCTTGATAGAGAAATGAGAGACTGAATGTCTTCAGCTCCGAAGAAAAGGAACACTTGCTCCTCCCAGCCTTTACCAAAAGGCACCCTTAGGTGACTAAGGACCTCAGCGAGAGTGTCAGAGGATTAATCCTCGCAACGTGCGGCAGTCCCATAGGGAACTCCACTCTCATTCATGGTAATTAATTACAGGCTCACCCGGGGACACACACATAAGGGCTGGTCACCCCGCGCTCCGAGCTCCCACGGCAGTATTAGTTGGCTGGAGGGAAAAACCGAGGCACGTAAGAGAGTGTTTACGACCTTTCTATGGGGAGTAACACTCACAAGCAGCACACTTCTGACCCACTACACTGTCCTTAGAAGTTGTTCAGACTTTATTTAAAAAAACAAAAACAAAAACAGACAAGCAAAAAGAAAATGGGAAACCCGTGCTTTTTAAAGCCGGCCAGCTCCCGGATGGACGACCTCCCAATGGAACTCCAGCTGGTTTCCTGTATGAAAACAATGCTTGCAAGTATCTAACAAAATGGGAAGGATTAACTAAGAATGACTTAAGTGGCCAAAGTGGGGAATGTTCGATATCTCAAAGCTACTGTATTTGCGCGCACAGGTAGAGAGAGCTGGCTCTAAAACTAAAGCAAAAGAATGGGAAGCTTATTATGATTGGCATTTAGAGGCTTCAAAACGTAATAATGATAAAGTGAATTCTTTACAGGAGAATAACTGTAAATTGGCAGAGACTGTATCTGAATTTAAAAAGGGTAAGAAGCCAGAAACCGTCCCACCCCGCTTATCCCTTCCATCTCCTCTGCAGCTGCCTTTGGAATCTCAGAGCTCATCTCCTTCTTCTTTTCTAAAGAGCTCTAGTCCATTGACTTAAAGTAAGCGCTTACAAAAAAGTTTTTCTGAATAGAACTAACCCAAATGTCTTCATCTCTTGTAGAGTTACAATGGCCATTTTCGCCTCCTTTTTAGCTTTGCAACCGGGAAACAAAGAAATCTTTAAAGAGTCAAAGGCTCCACCCCTGGGAGCCCCAACTTTGGGTTTCTGGGCCTGATCACCCCAGCAACCCTAAGTGGGGTGCCCTCTCTTGACAGTTGACTCATTGAGTATTTTAGTCACCTACTGAGTCAGTTATAAGGGTAGGAGACCTGTGATTTATTCTGTGAACTGTCCTGCTGGGGTTGTGTGCCCAGCATAGGAACTGTTGTGTGACTCTTATCTTGATAACCCTCTGGAAGAGGCCATGAGGGCGAGGTCTGATCTCATCTCTTCTTTTCTTTGTCTGTTTTGCTCATCATCTCTTCTGTTGTCACCAAGTTGAGGTTAAGTTCAGGCTGGACCTGACCAGAACCTGGACCTTCTGTAAAATCGAACACTTGTGTTTCTCTGTGCCTTTGTGATGCAGTTGGACAGGTAGATCAACCTGGAATGTAATTTGAGTTAAAACCCAGTTTCTGAGAAATCAAGAGTTTTGGCTTAAAGTAAGTGCTTACATAAATTCTAAATGTAGTAGAAATTAACCCAGTATCTTTCAAAGTTAACGTCTTGTGAATTAACCTTTGGTAAATGAAAGCTTGTTTAAGTTTGTTGGTTTGATTGAAAATAGTGTTGTTGTCAGAGTTGTTGGCATTTGCATATGATGCAGGCATGCAGCCTGGGTTTACTAGTCAAATAAGTTCATGTTGTCTGTTAGAAATTCGTCAGCAAAATAATAGCTTTAAATGAGGACCAGTTTTGTCTAATGTCTCATGAGGTTTTCGTAGGTAATCTGAACATAAGTGTTGGAAACAAACGGTTTAAATAGATAAAAGTGGGTACAATAACTGTTTTATGGTCTGTATACTTGGGGAAAAAAACACCTTCAAATTCTTTTTGGTAACAATCTTGAGTTTTGCCAAGTTAAGTTAAATGATAAAAATCTGAGTATCTGGGTAATTTTTGGATTGGATAGAACAAACATTGCTAAACATCTAAGTTTATCTGCTTTTGGTTTTTATTGCAGAGATGCTAAAAGTCTTTGGGTCTTTTACTGTAAAGTGATGTGTTCCTAGAAATTATGAAGTGTTTAGAATGCTGATATAAAAGACAATTTGTAATTGCTTACCTTTTAGTGTTTACTAGGGTCTGTTAATGGTTAAAAGTTCTAATTAACATATGTAATTAAAGCTATTGGAAATTAATAAGGAAAACAGCTCTGCATTTAAGGAAACTTAAAATGTAAGTTTTCAGTAAAGAAGGTATAAAGAATGGAAATATTTTTGTTTGGTTGGTTAAGAAAGATAAATTTGTCCTAATGTACTAGAAGGGAAGAAAGAAAGCATGGGACAAATTCTGAAGGCAAAAAGAAAGTTGTAGAAGTTTTGTGAAGGAGAAATTCTGAAAGGAGTTTTATGCCTGGTCACATAGACTGACATTAAAGTAAATCCAATTAAGCAAATGAGTTTCAATGTTAAAAAACAAAACTGCTAACAGAGATTAAGATCAATAACCGGTTATACAGGACTGAATGAACTGAGGATGATTATAATTTTTTTATGACTTTTGTTTGAAATATTGTTTTTGATGTGTTGTTTTGTTTTCTCAGATTTAAGGAAATCTTTTCTCTTATGCTAACCATGTCTTATAGCAATCAGTGAAATTATACCTTTGTGAGCAAAACTGAAACAGTTGTCTTTTTCTCCCTACCTGATCCCTCGAGAATTTGGAAACTCTTTGTGAGTGAGTATGGTTATTTCGTGGCAATATAGTTATTTGCATAAGTTCAATAAGAATCTGTTCTCCTTGTAACAGGACACATTTGTTATCTTACCAAAACTTTGACTGGAATGTCATGTTTGAGAGAAAGATACAGATTCAGATATGACAATACTGCCTTTGAGGAATAAGGTTGACTTTCTGGAAATAAAGCCACTTGGAAATATGGGCCTGGTACCTTGCTTTACAGAGAGAGATTCCAGCAATCTTACCTGGTAAGTAAGGAAGCTTGCTTATGTGGCAGGTGCAATGAACCTCGAAATATTCTGGGGAACCTCAAGAAAGGAGAGAAAGTCACCCAAATCTAAGGTATTGCAGGCAAGGCCTCATGGCACAAATACTTGGCTTGGCTTTTCTGGCCTCAAGAAGTTTTTAAAGTTCAATCTGAGATTCCTCATAAAAAATTCCAGCAAAGCAGATTTAAGAGCCTATATGATCAATTGCTATTCTTGCTGCACTTATGTAAATAATCGGGCCAAGTTTCTTGAAACTAAACTTATTTTGGGAAACCAATTAGTCTTAACTTGACTATCTTTGGTAAAAATGAGGGTGATTTTAGAGAGAAAAATTGTTTCAGTGAAAAATTATAATACGCATTTGTGGATATTAGATCCTAGTTCTGTTAATTGTCTTTGAGGCTTTTTTTTACCTGTGAACTGAGCTGCATCCTGAATTCTTCTACTGAAATATCTGGTTACAAACTTCCAAACTAATGTTTTCAATTTTTCCCTCATTTTCATTTGGAATCATTGAGAATTGGTCATGCTCTTTTTCCTGAAACCTTGCAAACTGAAGCTGAACAACTTGATAGAAACTTAAGAGAGATTCCTATCTGTTGCTGTGTAAGCTGTAAGCCACTCAAAAAGATACCTGAATGCCCGATGACATCATCAGAGACCTTTCACGCTGCAAAAAGATGCTTTAACTCTGACATCTAGAAGTCTTCTTGACTGCCTGCCCCCTGGACACAGGAACTAATTTATAATTTGCTCCAACCATTAACCTTGTTACCTTGTTTCCAACATCACAAGGGAGAGAAGACCACGACTGCATTCTATTGTTTAATTTGGTTTACAAATGAGTCTTACTTAAATGATAAGTGAGGATGTTACACTGTCTAGCCTCAAGAATACCTGCTACTTTCTGTTAACTCTGCTAACCCAGTAAAAGATTTCCTTCTACAGGCTCAAGAAATTGCCACGGAACAAGAGAAACAGATATGGCAGTCAAAAGGGGGAATTTTTGACACCCCCTCGCAGATGTGGTTCGGGCCCAATAAGAAACCCACTCTATGGGTCACAAGGCCACTTTCCCTTCCTAAGGGACACTTTGAGGTATGACAATTGGACTTTGTCCAAATGCCCCCATCTCAAGGATAAACATATCTTGTAATGATCTGTATGTTCTCACATTGTTTTGAGGCCTTTCCTTGCAGAAGAGCGATGGCTTTAGGTAAATTATTATCGAAAAGAATAAATTCCTGTTTGAGGAATTCCTCCCGAGTTACACAGTGACTTGGGGGACTCAAATCTATTTGTAATGTTTGGCCAATATTGCAGCATTTCTACTGTGCTTACCATCCTCGATCCTCAGGACTGGTAAAACTAATGGCACAACTAGAACTTAATTGGCAAGCTTTCAGAAGCATTTACTCTCTCATGGCCAAAACTTCTTATGCTAGTGCTCTTTAATCTTAGATCTATACTTTTTGTAAACATCAGCTGTCTCCTTTTTAAATAATACAACAGCCTATGCAATTAAATGAAGAAATATATGAACCAGCTTTGCTTAAGGGATGTATTACATTGTTTTCATGGTCTTATTGTGGTGCTTAAAAGAAATGAAAGATTTGTAGCTGATTGTTTCACAGAGAAGTCCCAGAACTTACGGATCATGGACTGTAACCTGAAGAATTTATTTATTGAAAGAGACATCAAATAAGACTCTTTGCAGCCCTGTTGGAAAGGACAATACCAGGAGGAGAAGAAGACAAGATCTGTTGTAGACAGCTGTCCCAAGACTCCGGACCAGGCCTGTATTCCCAACCTTATATCTCGTCATTTAAACCTTTGTTATGCTTAAACTGTATACCTATTTTATAATTGTTTGGAATGCTATCATACTTAAAGTGATTAATTTGGAACAGACTGGTCTTGAAAGCCAGGAATTTATCGAGTGACTCCTAATGGAACTCAATGGTTATGTGGAACAAATCTTTGGCCTTGGCTACTGCCTGGATGGCTAAAACACTTCACCCTGAGTTTCCTTTAAAAGCAGGGAAGGAGTCAGGCTGAGTTAAAACCTGTTGCTAATCTCCCTCTCTTTAAGGCCAGATGGGCTTGTTCAGTGTTTCACTGGTATGACTGTATTTGCAGCTATGTTTGCTCCTTCCTTGGGGCTAGAAGATGTCATATTACATATAGAAGCTCTGACTAAATTTACTCAACAAGCCCTTAATGATAGTCAAGCAGGAATAGCCTTATTAAATACTGAAATGACTTTAATGTGAAAGGCTGTCCTTCAAAATAGAATGGCCTTAGATATTCTTACAGCATCCCAAGGTGGCACGTGTGCAATCATTCAGACTGAATGCTGTGTTTTTATACCTGATGAATCTTCCAATGTGTCATCTCTGCTAAAGCACATGAAGAAGCAGGTGGATGCCTTATGCGATCCTGCACCTAGTTTGATTTGTTTCATTGGTTCCCTTTCAGTACCTGTTCCCTTTTTCAATGTGGATTGGAATTCCTATTTCTATTACTTATTGGAATCCTTGTACTGGTCATAATATTCAAACTAATTGTTGTTTTCTTTACTCAGTGTTGTAAGAGTAGCATACAAACTAAAGTAATCATTGCTCGACAGCTTGAGATGGTCAGTCTGTCTTATAACCCTGGACAAATTTCCTTTTCTGATACGGACTATGACTAAGAATTCATTTCAGACTAATCCTTACAAAAATGCTGTTCTTATCATTACTGTACTTGTTCTATAATCATATACAATGTAAATGCAAGGTGTCATAGAAAAGTGCATATGCAATGTTTGTGCAACAATCTAAATTAATTACATAACATATGAAATGCTTCCTCTGTTAATAAATATACTTCCATGCTTGTCCACTATTTCCCCCCAACGTGGACGACTAGGCAAATAAATAACATAAAAGCCTAGCACCGAGGGACATGATGGACCCAGGGCAGGCAGCAACCACCCTGGTGCTGAGGGACAATAAATCATAAATGCTTTCTATCGAAAGATTAGAGATCAAAAGGGGGAAATGACAAATAAAAATGGCAAGCAATAGGATATATTGGAGTATATGAGGAAGCCATTTGGTATAAACCTAATTCGGCCTGACTTCTTTTTTTCCTCCTTTTAAAAGGGCCTGACTGGCTATTGAGCACGCATTGCATATCTGCTTAGACATTTCCTATGGCCAGAACAAAGGCCCTTGAGATAAAGATGCAACTTCCCCCCAACATTAGCATTTTTCCTTAGGCTAGGAACTAATTGCTGCACTCACCTCCCAGCTCACCTGTGACCACCCAGCTGTAGACAACAGACTGCCACCCTGCTGTGTTCACCTAGACAGAAGACCTACCTGCTATTTCCATCAATCGCTGTGCCGACAGAGTAGTCTCGCGACTATTGTAAAAGGGACATTCCAATCATATGTGAAACATCCTCTTTGAGGGTATATAACGACCCTGTATACCCCCCCCACCTCTTTGGAGTGCTCTGTTCCTTTGTGGAAAGACTCTCCCAGGTTATAATCCTCAGATTTAAGCTCAGAATAAACTCACCCAAATTTTCATTTATAGATTGGATATGGATTATTTTCGTCGACA
>NW_025797613.1:0-7033 GCF_021613505.1 Equus quagga | reverse complement strand
TGTCGACGAAAATAATCCATATCCAATCTATAAATGAAAATTTGGGTGAGTTTATTCTGAGCTTAAATCTGAGGATTATAACCTGGGAGAGTCTTTCCACAAAGGAACAGAGCACTCCAAAGAGGTGGGGGGGGTATACAGGGTCGTTATATACCCTCAAAGAGGATGTTTCACATATGATTGGAATGTCCCTTTTACAATAGTCGCGAGACTACTCTGTCGGCACAGCGATTGATGGAAATAGCAGGTAGGTCTTCTGTCTAGGTGAACACAGCAGGGTGGCAGTCTGTTGTCTACAGCTGGGTGGTCACAGGTGAGCTGGGAGGTGAGTGCAGCAATTAGTTCCTAGCCTAAGGAAAAATGCTAATGTTGGGGGGAAGTTGCATCTTTATCTCAAGGGCCTTTGTTCTGGCCATAGGAAATGTCTAAGCAGATATGCAATGCGTGCTCAATAGCCAGTCAGGCCCTTTTAAAAGGAGGAAAAAAAGAAGTCAGGCCGAATTAGGTTTATACCAAATGGCTTCCTCATATACTCCAATATATCCTATTGCTTGCCATTTTTATTTGTCATTTCCCCCTTTTGATCTCTAATCTTTCGATAGAAAGCATTTATGATTTATTGTCCCTCAGCACCAGGGTGGTTGCTGCCTGCCCTGGGTCCATCATGTCCCTCGGTGCTAGGCTTTTATGTTATTTATTTGCCTAGTCGTCCACGTTGGGGGGAAATAGTGGACAAGCATGGAAGTATATTTATTAACAGAGGAAGCATTTCATATGTTATGTAATTAATTTAGATTGTTGCACAAACATTGCATATGCACTTTTCTATGACACCTTGCATTTACATTGTATATGATTATAGAACAAGTACAGTAATGATAAGAACAGCATTTTTGTAAGGATTAGTCTGAAATGAATTCTTAGTCATAGTCCGTATCAGAAAAGGAAATTTGTCCAGGGTTATAAGACAGACTGACCATCTCAAGCTGTCGAGCAATGATTACTTTAGTTTGTATGCTACTCTTACAACACTGAGTAAAGAAAACAACAATTAGTTTGAATATTATGACCAGTACAAGGATTCCAATAAGTAATAGAAATAGGAATTCCAATCCACATTGAAAAAGGGAACAGGTACTGAAAGGGAACCAATGAAACAAATCAAACTAGGTGCAGGATCGCATAAGGCATCCACCTGCTTCTTCATGTGCTTTAGCAGAGATGACACATTGGAAGATTCATCAGGTATAAAAACACAGCATTCAGTCTGAATGATTGCACACGTGCCACCTTGGGATGCTGTAAGAATATCTAAGGCCATTCTATTTTGAAGGACAGCCTTTCACATTAAAGTCATTTCAGTATTTAATAAGGCTATTCCTGCTTGACTATCATTAAGGGCTTGTTGAGTAAATTTAGTCAGAGCTTCTATATGTAATATGACATCTTCTAGCCCCAAGGAAGGAGCAAACATAGCTGCAAATACAGTCATACCAGTGAAACACTGAACAAGCCCATCTGGCCTTAAAGAGAGGGAGATTAGCAACAGGTTTTAACTCAGCCTGACTCCTTCCCTGCTTTTAAAGGAAACTCAGGGTGAAGTGTTTTAGCCATCCAGGCAGTAGCCAAGGCCAAAGATTTGTTCCACATAACCATTGAGTTCCATTAGGAGTCACTCGATAAATTCCTGGCTTTCAAGACCAGTCTGTTCCAAATTAATCACTTTAAGTATGATAGCATTCCAAACAATTATAAAATAGGTATACAGTTTAAGCATAACAAAGGTTTAAATGACGAGATATAAGGTTGGGAATACAGGCCTGGTCCGGAGTCTTGGGACAGCTGTCTACAACAGATCTTGTCTTCTTCTCCTCCTGGTATTGTCCTTTCCAACAGGGCTGCAAAGAGTCTTATTTGATGTCTCTTTCAATAAATAAATTCTTCAGGTTACAGTCCATGATCCGTAAGTTCTGGGACTTCTCTGTGAAACAATCAGCTACAAATCTTTCATTTCTTTTAAGCACCACAATAAGACCATGAAAACAATGTAATACATCCCTTAAGCAAAGCTGGTTCATATATTTCTTCATTTAATTGCATAGGCTGTTGTATTATTTAAAAAGGAGACAGCTGATGTTTACAAAAAGTATAGATCTAAGATTAAAGAGCACTAGCATAAGAAGTTTTGGCCATGAGAGAGTAAATGCTTCTGAAAGCTTGCCAATTAAGTTCTAGTTGTGCCATTAGTTTTACCAGTCCTGAGGATCGAGGATGGTAAGCACAGTAGAAATGCTGCAATATTGGCCAAACATTACAAATAGATTTGAGTCCCCCAAGTCACTGTGTAACTCGGGAGGAATTCCTCAAACAGGAATTTATTCTTTTCGATAATAATTTACCTAAAGCCATCGCTCTTCTGCAAGGAAAGGCCTCAAAACAATGTGAGAACATACAGATCATTACAAGATATGTTTATCCTTGAGATGGGGGCATTTGGACAAAGTCCAATTGTCATACCTCAAAGTGTCCCTTAGGAAGGGAAAGTGGCCTTGTGACCCATAGAGTGGGTTTCTTATTGGGCCCGAACCACATCTGCGAGGGGGTGTCAAAAATTCCCCCTTTTGACTGCCATATCTGTTTCTCTTGTTCCGTGGCAATTTCTTGAGCCTGTAGAAGGAAATCTTTTACTGGGTTAGCAGAGTTAACAGAAAGTAGCAGGTATTCTTGAGGCTAGACAGTGTAACATCCTCACTTATCATTTAAGTAAGACTCATTTGTAAACCAAATTAAACAATAGAATGCAGTCGTGGTCTTCTCTCCCTTGTGATGTTGGAAACAAGGTAACAAGGTTAATGGTTGGAGCAAATTATAAATTAGTTCCTGTGTCCAGGGGGCAGGCAGTCAAGAAGACTTCTAGATGTCAGAGTTAAAGCATCTTTTTGCAGCGTGAAAGGTCTCTGATGATGTCATCGGGCATTCAGGTATCTTTTTGAGTGGCTTACAGCTTACACAGCAACAGATAGGAATCTCTCTTAAGTTTCTATCAAGTTGTTCAGCTTCAGTTTGCAAGGTTTCAGGAAAAAGAGCATGACCAATTCTCAATGATTCCAAATGAAAATGAGGGAAAAATTGAAAACATTAGTTTGGAAGTTTGTAACCAGATATTTCAGTAGAAGAATTCAGGATGCAGCTCAGTTCACAGGTAAAAAAAAGCCTCAAAGACAATTAACAGAACTAGGATCTAATATCCACAAATGCGTATTATAATTTTTCACTGAAACAATTTTTCTCTCTAAAATCACCCTCATTTTTACCAAAGATAGTCAAGTTAAGACTAATTGGTTTCCCAAAATAAGTTTAGTTTCAAGAAACTTGGCCCGATTATTTACATAAGTGCAGCAAGAATAGCAATTGATCATATAGGCTCTTAAATCTGCTTTGCTGGAATTTTTTATGAGGAATCTCAGATTGAACTTTAAAAACTTCTTGAGGCCAGAAAAGCCAAGCCAAGTATTTGTGCCATGAGGCCTTGCCTGCAATACCTTAGATTTGGGTGACTTTCTCTCCTTTCTTGAGGTTCCCCAGAATATTTCGAGGTTCATTGCACCTGCCACATAAGCAAGCTTCCTTACTTACCAGGTAAGATTGCTGGAATCTCTCTCTGTAAAGCAAGGTACCAGGCCCATATTTCCAAGTGGCTTTATTTCCAGAAAGTCAACCTTATTCCTCAAAGGCAGTATTGTCATATCTGAATCTGTATCTTTCTCTCAAACATGACATTCCAGTCAAAGTTTTGGTAAGATAACAAATGTGTCCTGTTACAAGGAGAACAGATTCTTATTGAACTTATGCAAATAACTATATTGCCACGAAATAACCATACTCACTCACAAAGAGTTTCCAAATTCTCGAGGGATCAGGTAGGGAGAAAAAGACAACTGTTTCAGTTTTGCTCACAAAGGTATAATTTCACTGATTGCTATAAGACATGGTTAGCATAAGAGAAAAGATTTCCTTAAATCTGAGAAAACAAAACAACACATCAAAAACAATATTTCAAACAAAAGTCATAAAAAAATTATAATCATCCTCAGTTCATTCAGTCCTGTATAACCGGTTATTGATCTTAATCTCTGTTAGCAGTTTTGTTTTTTAACATTGAAACTCATTTGCTTAATTGGATTTACTTTAATGTCAGTCTATGTGACCAGGCATAAAACTCCTTTCAGAATTTCTCCTTCACAAAACTTCTACAACTTTCTTTTTGCCTTCAGAATTTGTCCCATGCTTTCTTTCTTCCCTTCTAGTACATTAGGACAAATTTATCTTTCTTAACCAACCAAACAAAAATATTTCCATTCTTTATACCTTCTTTACTGAAAACTTACATTTTAAGTTTCCTTAAATGCAGAGCTGTTTTCCTTATTAATTTCCAATAGCTTTAATTACATATGTTAATTAGAACTTTTAACCATTAACAGACCCTAGTAAACACTAAAAGGTAAGCAATTACAAATTGTCTTTTATATCAGCATTCTAAACACTTCATAATTTCTAGGAACACATCACTTTACAGTAAAAGACCCAAAGACTTTTAGCATCTCTGCAATAAAAACCAAAAGCAGATAAACTTAGATGTTTAGCAATGTTTGTTCTATCCAATCCAAAAATTACCCAGATACTCAGATTTTTATCATTTAACTTAACTTGGCAAAACTCAAGATTGTTACCAAAAAGAATTTGAAGGTGTTTTTTTCCCCAAGTATACAGACCATAAAACAGTTATTGTACCCACTTTTATCTATTTAAACCGTTTGTTTCCAACACTTATGTTCAGATTACCTACGAAAACCTCATGAGACATTAGACAAAACTGGTCCTCATTTAAAGCTATTATTTTGCTGACGAATTTCTAACAGACAACATGAACTTATTTGACTAGTAAACCCAGGCTGCATGCCTGCATCATATGCAAATGCCAACAACTCTGACAACAACACTATTTTCAATCAAACCAACAAACTTAAACAAGCTTTCATTTACCAAAGGTTAATTCACAAGACGTTAACTTTGAAAGATACTGGGTTAATTTCTACTACATTTAGAATTTATGTAAGCACTTACTTTAAGCCAAAACTCTTGATTTCTCAGAAACTGGGTTTTAACTCAAATTACATTCCAGGTTGATCTACCTGTCCAACTGCATCACAAAGGCACAGAGAAACACAAGTGTTCGATTTTACAGAAGGTCCAGGTTCTGGTCAGGTCCAGCCTGAACTTAACCTCAACTTGGTGACAACAGAAGAGATGATGAGCAAAACAGACAAAGAAAAGAAGAGATGAGATCAGACCTCGCCCTCATGGCCTCTTCCAGAGGGTTATCAAGATAAGAGTCACACAACAGTTCCTATGCTGGGCACACAACCCCAGCAGGACAGTTCACAGAATAAATCACAGGTCTCCTACCCTTATAACTGACTCAGTAGGTGACTAAAATACTCAATGAGTCAACTGTCAAGAGAGGGCACCCCACTTAGGGTTGCTGGGGTGATCAGGCCCAGAAACCCAAAGTTGGGGCTCCCAGGGGTGGAGCCTTTGACTCTTTAAAGATTTCTTTGTTTCCCGGTTGCAAAGCTAAAAAGGAGGCGAAAATGGCCATTGTAACTCTACAAGAGATGAAGACATTTGGGTTAGTTCTATTCAGAAAAACTTTTTTGTAAGCGCTTACTTTAAGTCAATGGACTAGAGCTCTTTAGAAAAGAAGAAGGAGATGAGCTCTGAGATTCCAAAGGCAGCTGCAGAGGAGATGGAAGGGATAAGCGGGGTGGGACGGTTTCTGGCTTCTTACCCTTTTTAAATTCAGATACAGTCTCTGCCAATTTACAGTTATTCTCCTGTAAAGAATTCACTTTATCATTATTACGTTTTGAAGCCTCTAAATGCCAATCATAATAAGCTTCCCATTCTTTTGCTTTAGTTTTAGAGCCAGCTCTCTCTACCTGTGCGCGCAAATACAGTAGCTTTGAGATATCGAACATTCCCCACTTTGGCCACTTAAGTCATTCTTAGTTAATCCTTCCCATTTTGTTAGATACTTGCAAGCATTGTTTTCATACAGGAAACCAGCTGGAGTTCCATTGGGAGGTCGTCCATCCGGGAGCTGGCCGGCTTTAAAAAGCACGGGTTTCCCATTTTCTTTTTGCTTGTCTGTTTTTGTTTTTGTTTTTTTAAATAAAGTCTGAACAACTTCTAAGGACAGTGTAGTGGGTCAGAAGTGTGCTGCTTGTGAGTGTTACTCCCCATAGAAAGGTCGTAAACACTCTCTTACGTGCCTCGGTTTTTCCCTCCAGCCAACTAATACTGCCGTGGGAGCTCGGAGCGCGGGGTGACCAGCCCTTATGTGTGTGTCCCCGGGTGAGCCTGTAATTAATTACCATGAATGAGAGTGGAGTTCCCTATGGGACTGCCGCACGTTGCGAGGATTAATCCTCTGACACTCTCGCTGAGGTCCTTAGTCACCTAAGGGTGCCTTTTGGTAAAGGCTGGGAGGAGCAAGTGTTCCTTTTCTTCGGAGCTGAAGACATTCAGTCTCTCATTTCTCTATCAAGCAGTTTGTTCAGACTCTATAAACACAATTCTTTCCAATTCAAAGCCAAATTAAAAGGACAACCAACCCAGCTCACTCCAAGCTCCTCTAAGCCCCTGAGGCTTAGGAATTCTCTCTAGGTTTTTTTCCACCTAGGAACTGTACTGGTACCCCTCAAAACCTCTAGTCTTAAGACTTTACCCAGCTCATATAAACTCTTGGACCGTCAACTTAAAGTAAGGAGGTCCGGGTTTCAGGAGAACTCACCAAGGTCACCTGAAGAATGCAGTGATCCAGGGGGCTCAATGGGCCCTTATTGGTACCGAATGCCGGTTCAGTGTAGATTCCAGGTGGCCTCTGGTGGGTTTCTCTGAAATCCTGCCGCGACTACGCCAAGAACTGTCGACGAAAATAATCCATATCCAATCTATAAATGAAAATTTGGGT
>NW_025797612.1:0-7052 GCF_021613505.1 Equus quagga | reverse complement strand
GTTTTGTTTTTCCAGATTTAAGGGAAGCTCTTTCTCTTTGCTCTCAAGGAACTGTGACTTATCACAATTTGTAAGCAGAATTGAGACATTTATCTTGTACCCGTCTGATCCCTGCAGAACTTGAAAATTCTTGATGAGTATTCTTATATTCTCGACAATACAGTTATTTGCATAAGTTCAATAAAAATCTATCCTCCTTATAAAATGACACAACTGGAGACAGTGGTTATATTACCACGGCCTTGAGTGGAATGTCCTATTTGAGAACAACAGGCATAAACTCAGATATGACCAAACAGCTTTGAGGGACAAGGATTGTCTTTGTGGAACAAATAAGCTACTGGGAACTATTGGCCTGGTCCCTTGCTTACAGGGTTCCAAGCAACCTTCCCAGGTAAGTAAAAATGGTCACTTCCCCAGCAGGTCCAAGATCCTCAGGATATTTGGAGGAACTTGAGAAGAGAGGAATTCACCCAAATCTATAGGTATTTCAGGCAGAGTCTCATGACAAGTCCTTGGCTTGACTTTCTTGGCCTAGCATAAGCCTAGTGTTGCAGTTATTGGTTATCCTGTGCAGCGAGTCAACAACCCTGTGTTGGTGTTCAGTAACATGAGCTTGGACTGATCAGTCACTAGTCCATTGAGACATCTCCCTTAAAGAGAAAGAGTGAGCAGGATTACACGAAGTGGTCCTGAATTATGAACGAGATGTCAGAGATGGTTCATTCCTAGAAACCCCTTCATGTTATGTGCCTGGAGCAAGAACAGGGACAGATTTGTGGCCGGGTTGCTGGTTACACAAAGCTTGGTGATTAAGTAACGTTTATTGGTTATGATATACACATTGGCTGGAAATTATTTGACTTCTTGTGGTATGTCTGAGCAATAATCCTATGTCCTTTGTAATATCAATCATGCATAGCCTTTCTGAATATCTGTGGGGTGTGGTAATTTATGTACCACAGACCATTATATGTATTACGTAAGATCAATACTTTAGTGCACACGCTTATACGCATGGGGTAGAAAATTCCCCTTTATGCATATTCTCTACTATGTTTGATAAGGCATTTGTACATACTAATGCATGTGGAGGATCACTGAATGCACACCGTACATAGCGCTAAGGTAATTTGCAATATATTTTCGATACTAACATAGCACAAGCTAATAATGTTTCACCGTTCCTCTACAAGATTTTAAGGAGTAGTTTAAGGAGAATTTCAGCTTTGGGTGCTAGTGGTGGAGGTGGAACTTCTTCCTTGCGTCTTGGGGAAAAGCATCATTCTCCTTTTCCGGTTGACAAGACCAGGGCAGTAAATATGCTACAGAGACTCATTTTTTTCTTCTTCCTTTTGGAGGAAGATTAGCCCTGCGCTAACCTCCGCCACCAAGCCTCCTCTTTTTGCTGAGGAAGTCTGGCCCCGAGCTGTCATCCGTGCCCATCTTCCTCTACTTGATATGTGGGACGCCTGCCACAGCATGGCTTGACAAGGGGTGCGTAGGTCCACACCCGGGATCTGGAGCAGTGAACCCCGGGCTGCCAAAGTGGAACTTGCAAACTTAAGCACTGCACCACCAGGCTGGCCCAGCGAGATGGTCCTTTTGGACATTAGTGAGCCATCTTCCCTCTTGCTGGCCAGCTCTAATAATATGCCCCTTCTCTGCCACCATCTTGCCTCTTGGTTATTGCCTTCTGCCTCCCAGCGAGCAGATCGTGCCCTTTGTGCGGTAACACCCTTCCCTCCATGCCCACCACAATTTTCCCTTGAAGATCTGCCCCCGCCAACCAGCTGAGGGGCTTTCCCTTCTGCTGACTCATCATGGCGCCAGGTCTCGGAGCTCCCCATTCTGGTGGTCCCCTAAAACAAGGAAGTGCCGTCTCCAAGCCCCTCTTCATACTTATGGTGCCTGCCTCTGTACCCCATCCTGAGGCGGGAGCTTTTCGATGCCTCCTCACACTCAGCTCCAGAATTTCACCTTTGAACCCGTTGTAGCCCCCGACCCCCATCCAGGCTCACACTTCTCAGCCTCCTGCCCTGATGCAAATTTCCTCCCTGCAGGGCATGGGTTTGCTCCGGATGGGCACCGCTGCCCTGCTCAGAGCCCAGGCCAGAGACTCACCCCAACGGGAGAAGGAAATCCCCAAAGAACCACCACGAGACTCCATTCCAGCTCGATCATACTTTATTTGCTCAGTTTCAAATATTTCTTTGTCACAGAGGCGTCTTTTATTGTCAGGGAGGCAGAGTTGGTAGATGATAATGAAAGCAAGACCAACATCTCAAAGTTTCCTGCCAGTGGTTGATGAAACTGTGAGGTTCAGGAAGCCAAGACAGAAAGGTGTGTGTCCTCCTGAAGGTGGCTCTCATAACGTGGGGGATTTATAATTAGTAGTGAAGCACATTGTCTGCTGGTAACTTCCCACAAGGCCTCATCTTATGAAAGGGCAGTGATGTGGTCTTTTCTGATTTCATGATGGGCCGGCCCCGTGGTGCAGCACTTAAGTTCCCATGTTCCGCTTCTCGGCGGCCTGGGGTGGCCATTTGGGATCCCGGGTGCGGACATGGTGCCCCTTGGTGGAAAGCCGTGCTGTGGTAGGAGTCCCACGTATACAGTAGAGGAAGATGGGCAGGGATGTTAGCTCAGGGCAGGTCTTCAGCTCAGGTCTAATCTTTCACAAACAAGCAGACAAACAAAAAGCAAGATTTCACGATCATATTGCGGGGTACAGCTGGATGTAGAAGTAGAAATTAAGGCACAGTCTCTTGTGCTGCTTGGCGATGCATCATCTTTTTAAAGAAATCTGTGATCCCGCTCTCGAAACATTTCCCATGCAACTGGTTAGACGCAACTGAAGCCATCTTGCCCAGTGCGTACATCAGCATCTCGTTGATTAGAAAGTGACACAAAGGCGTTAATAGGGTCATGCCCTTCTCCATTCCATATGTCGTTAATTTATCTTGTATGAGTTTCCAGATCTCATCAGTGGCATATGCGACCATGATTCCTTTTAGAATTCTCATGGCCTTGTCCTTAGTAAATGAAGCAATTGAATTCATAGCAAAAAGGTTCCAAGTGTTCCTGCTGGTTTCTGGTGAAGCAGTGACTTCATTCCTGGAGACATGGCCTCTTATACACTTTGCCAAGTTACCCTGTTTAACAGGGTGATATGAATAGTCCTGTAGGAAAGTCGTAACTATTACCCCTCTAGGCCTAATAGACCTGGTAATTGGGACTTTGAGCTTGGCCAATAATATTTAAGATGAGATCAAACTTTTCTACCTAGTTAGACCAAGCCATATGACAGCCACAGCTCAGTCACAGTTTCCTCCTAAATACCAATGGCTTCAACGGAGTTATGGGCGAGTGAAGCTGAGAACGAAGAAGTTAAAAAATCTTCCCTGGGCTTAAAGAAGAGCAAAAAAGAAACTTTGAGGTCAGCTTTGCTAACTGCCGCTGTGCATCCTCAGCACAATCAATTGTCGGTCTAGAGTAACCAGGTCTTTCTGTCCCTCCATAGCATGTGAGTGCGCTGTCTTTCCCAGGAATTCAAGGTCCTGACGTGCAGATTCAACGTCACAAGGCCAAACGCAGGCTGAAGATGAAAACTAACCCGGAAATTCCAGACAATCCCCTACCTAAAACCCCAGCACATGCTCCTCCTCCCCTACTTAAAACCCCGGATAAAAACCCCTGCCTTTTTCCCTTTCGAGCTTTAACTGTCATCTCCTTGTCTGGCTGCCTTTGACAATCAACCTCTTTCCTTGCCACAAGCCTGACGTTCCAGTTATTGGCTCTCCTGTGCGGTGGGTAAATGAACCTTTTTTTTTGTTTTAACAAAGAACTCGGTGAGCCAGTCAGGAGGCTCTTTGCCCACGACTCTGCGGCCCTGAGCCAACTGGGATTTCCTGGGAAGGAGTCTAGCAGCTGAGTGGGTGATTGCCCTAGGCACTGTCCTCAGTACCTTGCATCTGACCTGACTGTTGGTGCCTGGGTTCCCTCTCAGCCTGTAGCTGTTGTAGACAAGATGGCTGTATGGATTATATCCCACAAATCCTGGTGTGCTGGGCATTTGTGTTGCAGGAGCTGGGGCGGGAGGTGGGGCCTAAGATGGTCTTTTGGACATTTGGGGGAGATTAAGGTCTCAGTTCCTTTAGAATGAATCTGAGACACTGCAGGCAGAAAAGGCGGCCTCCGCTCCAGCCTCACTTCCCTTTCCTGTTTTGCTTCTGGTTTGGCACGAATGTCCTTTTGTAGAGTTTCCTCATTCAAACTGACCAAGTCTTCTTTTTCCTTTCATTTGTTTCCCTTTGTTTTGGGGATTTTGATCCAGGTTACCGGAGTTTGTTTGGGGAGCTCCAATTTTGTTGCAAGGACTAGAGATCTTGCTCAGAGAGAAAAGTCTGGGCCCCACTTGTTTTTGTTGAGTTGCCCCATGAAAACTGACTGAGTCTCATTTTTCCTTTCATTTCTTTGCCTCTGCTTCGGGGGTTTTCCTCCACGTGACTGGGATTTACTGTGGGGGCTTCCAATTTGTTGAAAGGACTAGAGATCTCACTCAGAGGGGAACTCCAAGCTCCATTTGTTTTGTTACTTGCGCGTGTACGTGTGTATGTGAATCTCTAGTTGGTTTGTCTCTGTTTCAGGGGCTTTGTTCCAGGCTGCTGGAGCTTGTTTCGGGAGACACTCGAAGTAAGAGCTGATGTCAATAATTTCTAAATGTAATAGAAACTAGCCCAGACGTCTTTCAAGTTAACAGGCTATAAGATGATCTTTGGTAAAGGAAAGCCTGTTTAATGTGCTGTCTTGATTAAAATGACATGTTTTCAGAGTTATCAACGTTGGATACGATGCAAACATGTTACCTCTGTTACAAAATTTGCCGGCACCTGTAACTCAGAAACATCGCTGACTTTGACAGATGTCTCATGCGGGTTTGGTAGGCCATCTAAGCAGAACTGTTGGGCACAAGTCAACCAAATAGACGTGAAAAGGGTGAACGTTTTGGGAGAAACTTCTGAACAGTAATTATGTGCTAGGGTGTATTTACTTAAAGTAACATAAGCTGATGGCCAACTGCTTAATGTCACAGGGATGTGCTTAAAATAACTTAAAGTGTTGGCCAATTGTTAACGTAACGTGACGCTTTTGAGAGTAATGAAAACATTCTTGTTGAGAACAAATAATTCAGACAGATAAAAATAGACATGGGTTGTTGTGTGGGATAATGATGTTTTATGATATAGGTGCTTGAAAAAGAGGTCCCCAAACCTTTCTGGCAACTTAAAACTTAAGAGTTTTTCCAAACCAAGTTAAATGATGAAAATTCGTTGAGTATCTAGGTCATTTCCACATGAGATCAAATATTAGACATCGACTAGTAAGCATAGACTTGTGTGCCTTTGGTTTCTTATCTCAGAGAAACTCAAAGATGCTCAGGTTTGTTGAGAAACATGTTTTGTGCATGCTGAGAAATTTCCTATGAGAAAGCACCTATTTCTAGAAAGTCTGTACACAAGGAAAGGAACATGTATGTTTTCAGTAATGACCGTAGAAACAATGCAGAAGCTTTTCTTTGTTTTGTTAAGCTGAATTTGTCCTCGAGTGGTAGGAAAGAAAAAAGAAAAGAAGCGTGGGACAGATGCCGACTGTAAAAAGTAAGTGACAGTAGTTTTGGGGGAGTAAAACCCTGAGGAGTTTTGCACATGGTCAAGTTGGCTAAGAATGAAATGAAGGTAATTAAATAAATAAGTGTCACTATCAAAAGTAAGCTGGTGCAAAATTAGAACTTGGCTTTCTCTCTTCAAATGATCATTCTCTTGAGATTTTGGTCTGCTCTTGATAAAGAAGACGGAAGTCTCTATATTAAGGGTTCTTTCGTTTCGTTTCTTTCTTTTTTTTTTTTTTCTTACTACTTCTGTTGTCACCTTGATTGAATGGATAACGAAGCATCATTTCCTATTTGACCAAGTGTTTTAAAACTTTTGGATACTTTTGATGAAATTCCCCCTAAGTAAAGGTCTTTCTTTTGACCTCAGAGAGGAAACTGAGAGTTTCCAATAAGCCCTGGACCTCCCCAAAGAATTCGCTCTCTCTTTCTAGAAAGAGGAAGATATTAAACTAATTAAAGTTATTTGGTGTATTAAATTACAGGAGAAGCATTATCAGATAAATGATAACCCTTCCTACGTTATCACGTGTGGGTAAATATTAATAGCACAAGTGTTTTAAAAATATGTGTAACATTCCAAAAATTCTGACCTGTCCTAGTTGTCAGTCATAAGTCTACTCCTTATTTCCAAGTGTCGTACGTCACAGAAATAGCCAGGTGTCTTTGTCCCTTGCTACCGTTGCATGTTTTGTCATTTACAGTTTGATTATAGTCTGTTTTTGCAAAGATGTTCCATCTTCAGGGAGTTTCTTGGGAAGGACTCTGACACTTGTTCTAGAATGCAGGTTTCTGCTAAACTTTCAGATTATGTGACTGAGCTGAGTCCGAAATTAGAGAACTCTAAGGGAGAAACTGATGGCCTCATGAAACTGCGAACAAGAACTCAGAAACTGACTACACGGGACGCAATAAGTGAATGAGGATGATTCTCATTTTGAGGACTTTTCACTTGAACTGTTGCTGATTTTTTCATGTTTTGTTTTTCCAGATTTAAGGGAAGCTCTTTCTCTTTGCTCTCAAGGAACTGTGACTTATCACAATTTGTAAGCAGAATTGAGACATTTATCTTGTACCCGTCTGATCCCTGCAGAACTTGAAAATTCTTGATGAGTATTCTTATATTCTCGACAATACAGTTATTTGCATAAGTTCAATAAAAATCTATCCTCCTTATAAAATGACACAACTGGAGACAGTGGTTATATTACCACGGCCTTGAGTGGAATGTCCTATTTGAGAACAACAGGCATAAACTCAGATATGACCAAACAGCTTTGAGGGACAAGGATTGTCTTTGTGGAACAAATAAGCTACTGGGAACTATTGGCCTGGTCCCTTGCTTACAGGGTTCCAAGCAACCTTCCCAGGTAAGTAAAAA
>NW_025797611.1:0-7049 GCF_021613505.1 Equus quagga | reverse complement strand
TTTTTACTTACCTGGGAAGGTTGCTTGGAACCCTGTAAGCAAGGGACCAGGCCAATAGTTCCCAGTAGCTTATTTGTTCCACAAAGACAATCCTTGTCCCTCAAAGCTGTTTGGTCATATCTGAGTTTATGCCTGTTGTTCTCAAATAGGACATTCCACTCAAGGCCGTGGTAATATAACCACTGTCTCCAGTTGTGTCATTTTATAAGGAGGATAGATTTTTATTGAACTTATGCAAATAACTGTATTGTCGAGAATATAAGAATACTCATCAAGAATTTTCAAGTTCTGCAGGGATCAGACGGGTACAAGATAAATGTCTCAATTCTGCTTACAAATTGTGATAAGTCACAGTTCCTTGAGAGCAAAGAGAAAGAGCTTCCCTTAAATCTGGAAAAACAAAACATGAAAAAATCAGCAACAGTTCAAGTGAAAAGTCCTCAAAATGAGAATCATCCTCATTCACTTATTGCGTCCCGTGTAGTCAGTTTCTGAGTTCTTGTTCGCAGTTTCATGAGGCCATCAGTTTCTCCCTTAGCGTTCTCTAATTTCGGACTCAGCTCAGTCGCATAATCTGAAAGTTTAGCAGAAACCTGCATTCTAGAACAAGTGTCAGAGTCCTTCCCAAGAAACTCCCTGAAGATGGAACATCTTTGCAAAAACAGACTATAATCAAACTGTAAATGACAAAACATGCAACAGTAGCAAGGGACAAAGACACCTGGCTATTTCTGTGACGTACGACACTTGGAAATAAGGAGTAGACTTATGACTGACAACTAGGACAGGTCAGAATTTTTGGAATGTTACACATATTTTTAAAACACTTGTGCTATTAATATTTACCCACACGTGATAACGTAGGAAGGGTTATCATTTATCTGATAATGCTTCTCCTGTAATTTAATACACCAAATAACTTTAATTAGTTTAATATCTTCCTCTTTCTAGAAAGAGAGAGCGAATTCTTTGGGGAGGTCCAGGGCTTATTGGAAACTCTCAGTTTCCTCTCTGAGGTCAAAAGAAAGACCTTTACTTAGGGGGAATTTCATCAAAAGTATCCAAAAGTTTTAAAACACTTGGTCAAATAGGAAATGATGCTTCGTTATCCATTCAATCAAGGTGACAACAGAAGTAGTAAGAAAAAAAAAAAGAAAGAAACAAAACGAAAGAACCCTTAATATAGAGACTTCCGTCTTCTTTATCAAGAGCAGACCAAAATCTCAAGAGAATGATCATTTGAAGAGAGAAAGCCAAGTTCTAAGTTTGCACCAGCTTACTTTTGATATTGACACTTATTTATTTAATTACCTTCATTTCATTCTTAGCCAACTTGACCATGTGCAAAACTCCTCAGGGTTTTACTCCCCCAAAACTACTGTCACTTACTTTTTACAGTCGGCATCTGTCCCACGCTTCTTTTCTTTTTTCTTTCCTACCACTCGAGGACAAATTCAGCTTAACAAAACAAAGAAAAGCTTCTGCATTGTTTCTACGGTCATTACTGAAAACATACATGTTCCTTTCCTTGTGTACAGACTTTCTAGAAATAGGTGCTTTCTCATAGGAAATTTCTCAGCATGCACAAAACATGTTTCTCAACAAACCTGAGCATCTTTGAGTTTCTCTGAGATAAGAAACCAAAGGCACACAAGTCTATGCTTACTAGTCGATGTCTAATATTTGATCTCATGTGGAAATGACCTAGATACTCAACGAATTTTCATCATTTAACTTGGTTTGGAAAAACTCTTAAGTTTTAAGTTGCCAGAAAGGTTTGGGGACCTCTTTTTCAAGCACCTATATCATAAAACATCATTATCCCACACAACAACCCATGTCTATTTTTATCTGTCTGAATTATTTGTTCTCAACAAGAATGTTTTCATTACTCTCAAAAGCGTCACGTTACGTTAACAATTGGCCAACACTTTAAGTTATTTTAAGCACATCCCTGTGACATTAAGCAGTTGGCCATCAGCTTATGTTACTTTAAGTAAATACACCCTAGCACATAATTACTGTTCAGAAGTTTCTCCCAAAACGTTCACCCTTTTCACGTCTATTTTGTTGACTTGTGCCCAACAGTTCTGCTTAGATGGCCTACCAAACCCGCATGAGACATCTGTCAAAGTCAGCGATGTTTCTGAGTTACAGGTGCCGGCAAATTTTGTAACAGAGGTAACATGTTTGCATCGTATCCAACGTTGATAACTCTGAAAACATGTCATTTTAATCAAGACAGCACATTAAACAGGCTTTCCTTTACCAAAGATCATCTTATAGCCTGTTAACTTGAAAGACGTCTGGGCTAGTTTCTATTACATTTAGAAATTATTGACATCAGCTCTTACTTCGAGTGTCTCCCGAAACAAGCTCCAGCAGCCTGGAACAAAGCCCCTGAAACAGAGACAAACCAACTAGAGATTCACATACACACGTACACGCGCAAGTAACAAAACAAATGGAGCTTGGAGTTCCCCTCTGAGTGAGATCTCTAGTCCTTTCAACAAATTGGAAGCCCCCACAGTAAATCCCAGTCACGTGGAGGAAAACCCCCGAAGCAGAGGCAAAGAAATGAAAGGAAAAATGAGACTCAGTCAGTTTTCATGGGGCAACTCAACAAAAACAAGTGGGGCCCAGACTTTTCTCTCTGAGCAAGATCTCTAGTCCTTGCAACAAAATTGGAGCTCCCCAAACAAACTCCGGTAACCTGGATCAAAATCCCCAAAACAAAGGGAAACAAATGAAAGGAAAAAGAAGACTTGGTCAGTTTGAATGAGGAAACTCTACAAAAGGACATTCGTGCCAAACCAGAAGCAAAACAGGAAAGGGAAGTGAGGCTGGAGCGGAGGCCGCCTTTTCTGCCTGCAGTGTCTCAGATTCATTCTAAAGGAACTGAGACCTTAATCTCCCCCAAATGTCCAAAAGACCATCTTAGGCCCCACCTCCCGCCCCAGCTCCTGCAACACAAATGCCCAGCACACCAGGATTTGTGGGATATAATCCATACAGCCATCTTGTCTACAACAGCTACAGGCTGAGAGGGAACCCAGGCACCAACAGTCAGGTCAGATGCAAGGTACTGAGGACAGTGCCTAGGGCAATCACCCACTCAGCTGCTAGACTCCTTCCCAGGAAATCCCAGTTGGCTCAGGGCCGCAGAGTCGTGGGCAAAGAGCCTCCTGACTGGCTCACCGAGTTCTTTGTTAAAACAAAAAAAAAGGTTCATTTACCCACCGCACAGGAGAGCCAATAACTGGAACGTCAGGCTTGTGGCAAGGAAAGAGGTTGATTGTCAAAGGCAGCCAGACAAGGAGATGACAGTTAAAGCTCGAAAGGGAAAAAGGCAGGGGTTTTTATCCGGGGTTTTAAGTAGGGGAGGAGGAGCATGTGCTGGGGTTTTAGGTAGGGGATTGTCTGGAATTTCCGGGTTAGTTTTCATCTTCAGCCTGCGTTTGGCCTTGTGACGTTGAATCTGCACGTCAGGACCTTGAATTCCTGGGAAAGACAGCGCACTCACATGCTATGGAGGGACAGAAAGACCTGGTTACTCTAGACCGACAATTGATTGTGCTGAGGATGCACAGCGGCAGTTAGCAAAGCTGACCTCAAAGTTTCTTTTTTGCTCTTCTTTAAGCCCAGGGAAGATTTTTTAACTTCTTCGTTCTCAGCTTCACTCGCCCATAACTCCGTTGAAGCCATTGGTATTTAGGAGGAAACTGTGACTGAGCTGTGGCTGTCATATGGCTTGGTCTAACTAGGTAGAAAAGTTTGATCTCATCTTAAATATTATTGGCCAAGCTCAAAGTCCCAATTACCAGGTCTATTAGGCCTAGAGGGGTAATAGTTACGACTTTCCTACAGGACTATTCATATCACCCTGTTAAACAGGGTAACTTGGCAAAGTGTATAAGAGGCCATGTCTCCAGGAATGAAGTCACTGCTTCACCAGAAACCAGCAGGAACACTTGGAACCTTTTTGCTATGAATTCAATTGCTTCATTTACTAAGGACAAGGCCATGAGAATTCTAAAAGGAATCATGGTCGCATATGCCACTGATGAGATCTGGAAACTCATACAAGATAAATTAACGACATATGGAATGGAGAAGGGCATGACCCTATTAACGCCTTTGTGTCACTTTCTAATCAACGAGATGCTGATGTACGCACTGGGCAAGATGGCTTCAGTTGCGTCTAACCAGTTGCATGGGAAATGTTTCGAGAGCGGGATCACAGATTTCTTTAAAAAGATGATGCATCGCCAAGCAGCACAAGAGACTGTGCCTTAATTTCTACTTCTACATCCAGCTGTACCCCGCAATATGATCGTGAAATCTTGCTTTTTGTTTGTCTGCTTGTTTGTGAAAGATTAGACCTGAGCTGAAGACCTGCCCTGAGCTAACATCCCTGCCCATCTTCCTCTACTGTATACGTGGGACTCCTACCACAGCACGGCTTTCCACCAAGGGGCACCATGTCCGCACCCGGGATCCCAAATGGCCACCCCAGGCCGCCGAGAAGCGGAACATGGGAACTTAAGTGCTGCACCACGGGGCCGGCCCATCATGAAATCAGAAAAGACCACATCACTGCCCTTTCATAAGATGAGGCCTTGTGGGAAGTTACCAGCAGACAATGTGCTTCACTACTAATTATAAATCCCCCACGTTATGAGAGCCACCTTCAGGAGGACACACACCTTTCTGTCTTGGCTTCCTGAACCTCACAGTTTCATCAACCACTGGCAGGAAACTTTGAGATGTTGGTCTTGCTTTCATTATCATCTACCAACTCTGCCTCCCTGACAATAAAAGACGCCTCTGTGACAAAGAAGGATTTGAAACGGAGCAAATAAAGTATGATCGAGCTGGAATGGAGTCTCGTGGTGGTTCTTTGGGGATTTCCTTCTCCCGTTGGGGTGAGTCTCTGGCCTGGGCTCTGAGCAGGGCAGCGGTGCCCATCCGGAGCAAACCCATGCCCTGCAGGGAGGAAATTTGCATCAGGGCAGGAGGCTGAGAAGTGTGAGCCTGGATGGGGGTCGGGGGCTACAACGGGTTCAAAGGTGAAATTCTGGAGCTGAGTGTGAGGAGGCATCGAAAAGCTCCCGCCTCAGGATGGGGTACAGAGGCAGGCACCATAAGTATGAAGAGGGGCTTGGAGACGGCACTTCCTTGTTTTAGGGGACCACCAGAATGGGGAGCTCCGAGACCTGGCGCCATGATGAGTCAGCAGAAGGGAAAGCCCCTCAGCTGGTTGGCGGGGGCAGATCTTCAAGGGAAAATTGTGGTGGGCATGGAGGGAAGGGTGTTACCGCACAAAGGGCACGATCTGCTCGCTGGGAGGCAGAAGGCAATAACCAAGAGGCAAGATGGTGGCAGAGAAGGGGCATATTATTAGAGCTGGCCAGCAAGAGGGAAGATGGCTCACTAATGTCCAAAAGGACCATCTCGCAGGGCCAGCCTGGTGGTGCAGTGCTTAAGTTTGCAAGTTCCACTTTGGCAGCCCGGGGTTCACTGCTCCAGATCCCGGGTGTGGACCTACGCACCCCTTGTCAAGCCATGCTGTGGCAGGCGTCCCACATATCAAGTAGAGGAAGATGGGCACGGATGATAGCTCGGGGCCAGACTTCCTCAGCAAAAAGAGGAGGCTTGGTGGCGGAGGTTAGCGCAGGGCTAATCTTCCTCCAAAAAGAAGAAGAAAAAAATGAGTCTCTGTAGCATATTTACTGCCCTGGTCTTGTCAACCGGAAAAGGAGAATGATGCTTTTCCCCAAGACGCAAGGAAGAAGTTCCACCTCCACCACTAGCACCCAAAGCTGAAATTCTCCTTAAACTACTCCTTAAAATCTTGTAGAGGAACGGTGAAACATTATTAGCTTGTGCTATGTTAGTATCGAAAATATATTGCAAATTACCTTAGCGCTATGTACGGTGTGCATTCAGTGATCCTCCACATGCATTAGTATGTACAAATGCCTTATCAAACATAGTAGAGAATATGCATAAAGGGGAATTTTCTACCCCATGCGTATAAGCGTGTGCACTAAAGTATTGATCTTACGTAATACATATAATGGTCTGTGGTACATAAATTACCACACCCCACAGATATTCAGAAAGGCTATGCATGATTGATATTACAAAGGACATAGGATTATTGGCCAGACATACCACAAGAAGTCAAATAATTTCCAGCCAATGTGTATATCATAACCAATAGACGTTACTTAATCACCAAGCTTTGTGTAACCAGCAACCCGGCCACAAATCTGTCCCTGTTCTTGCTCCAGGCACATAACATGAAGGGGTTTCTAGGAATGAACCATCTCTGACATCTCGTTCATAATTCAGGACCACTTCGTGTAATCCTGCTCACTCTTTCTCTTTAAGGGAGATGTCTCAATGGACTAGTGACTGATCAGTCCAAGCTCATGTTACTGAACACCAACACAGGGTTGTTGACTCGCTGCACAGGATAACCAATAACTGCAACACTAGGCTTATGCTAGGCCAAGAAAGTCAAGCCAAGGACTTGTCATGAGACTCTGCCTGAAATACCTATAGATTTGGGTGAATTCCTCTCTTCTCAAGTTCCTCCAAATATCCTGAGGATCTTGGACCTGCTGGGGAAGTGACCATTTTTACTTACCTGGGAAGGTTGCTTGGAACCCTGTAAGCAAGGGACCAGGCCAATAGTTCCCAGTAGCTTATTTGTTCCACAAAGACAATCCTTGTCCCTCAAAGCTGTTTGGTCATATCTGAGTTTATGCCTGTTGTTCTCAAATAGGACATTCCACTCAAGGCCGTGGTAATATAACCACTGTCTCCAGTTGTGTCATTTTATAAGGAGGATAGATTTTTATTGAACTTATGCAAATAACTGTATTGTCGAGAATATAAGAATACTCATCAAGAATTTTCAAGTTCTGCAGGGATCAGACGGGTACAAGATAAATGTCTCAATTCTGCTTACAAATTGTGATAAGTCACAGTTCCTTGAGAGCAAAGAGAAAGAGCTTCCCTTAAATCTGGAAAAACAAAAC
>NW_025797610.1:0-1575 GCF_021613505.1 Equus quagga | reverse complement strand
CCGCCGGCCGGCAGGGGGCGCGCGCGCCCCAGGCCCCGCGCCGCTCGCCCCGCCGCGCGCTCGCTTGCCGCCCGGCCGCACATGTGTTTCTGTTTTGTGTTGTAGCATTTGTTCTGGAAGCTCGTATTTACATTTTAAGTGTATCTGGTGAGTGGGCTGGAGCCCTCGTCTGGGCCGGGAGGAAAAAAAAAAAAAAAAAGCCCTTCGGTTCGTCTTTTAGTTGCTCCTTTTCCTTTTTCTCTCCGGTTTCTCATCACTCCAACCAGGTAGGGGCTGAAAATCAAAATCGACAATGATCAGTTTGCGGGGTCTGGGAAAGTTTTTTTTTTTTCCTTTTTTTTTCCCTTGAGGAGAAAAGGTAAAAAAAAAAAAAAAACCTAGGGAAGGGGGGTTGGGGGACTGAATGAATAAAAAGGGGAAGGAAGGCGGATCCACGTGGTTTAATCGGAGACAGACAGAGATCCTATTGTTCAAAATCAATAAAAAAAAAAAAAAAAAGCAGACAGGCGAAAGCGCAGGGACCGGGGGAAAGTAGCGGCGGAGCCGGGCACTTTGCAGCCCCGGATCGGAAGGATCGCCGGGCCCCACGTTCGGGGAGGGGCCGGCAGAGAGTTGGGCACCATTAAAGTTTTTATTTTTTCCTGTCTGTGCCAGCAGGTGTTTGGGGTTGGGGGCCGGCTTTATTGCCCCCTTCCCCCCCACGGCGGGGGCAGCCCATCCCGAGGGATTCGGCTAATTAGAGCCCGAAGTCGGAACCCCCAGGCTGGGGGGGAATTGGGGGCTCGGAGAGAAGTGCATTTAAGTGGGCTTGGGGAGGGGGCCGCGGAGACAAAAGCAGCAGGTGGGGCGGCCGGGGAGGGGGGAGCTCCTCCATCACCAGGGTGCCAAAGGAGGATCTTTGAAGTGTCCCGAAGCCTTCTCTCGTTAGAACCTGGAGGACCGGAGGCTCTTTTCTTTTCCCCTTTACTTTTTGGGGGACCAGGCTGCAAATGTGATGCGATGTAGGCAAACCTAACTTGAGCATGGGCCGGGTGGGGGGAGGTCTCCATTTTTTTTCCTTTCCCTGAGCGGATGGCGGTCGGGGACCCGGGCACCCGTGCGGGATTCCCCGGAGGAGGCGCGCCGGGGCCCGGGAGGGGCGCGATTTCCTCCCGGCTCGCCCCCTCTCCGCCCACCCCGCGGCCGCCACTTTGGGGAGGGCAAGGGAGGAAGTGGAGGCCGGTGGCTCGGCTGGCTCCCCTCCCCCCTCGCAGTTTATAACCCGTCCATTGTGCGCCGCTGCCCCGTGTCTCCTCCAGCGCGACCATGCCCAGGAAGAAGGCGGCGGCGGCGGCCTGGGAGGAGCCGAGCTCGGGCAACGGCACGGCCCGCGCCGGGCCCAGGAAGCGCGGCGGCCCGGCCGGCAGGAAGCGCGAGCGGCCCGAGCGCTGCAGCAGCAGCAGCGGCGGCGGCAGCAGCGGCGACGAGGACGGCCTGGAGCTCGACGGGGCCCCCGGCGGGGGCAAGCGCGCGGCGCGGCCGGCGGCCCCCAAGGCGGGCGGCGCGGCCTTGGTAATCACCGAGCCCGAGCACACC
>NW_025797609.1:0-1502 GCF_021613505.1 Equus quagga | reverse complement strand
CCAGCACTGCCCACGCAGTGTTGGGAAATGTCTTCTCCCGTGATGGGAAGGCCAGTGAGAACCAGATCAGTCAAACCCAGAGGCAAGTCTCCCCATTTGAACTTCAAAATCTAAGCTGACACTCTGCTTCCTGATCCTTCCCCTGGGGTCAGCAAACAAGAGCCTGTCATGTCCCTGCTATGGGTGTGGATTCTCCATGGCTCCCACCTTCCCAGCTTGGAGCAGGAAGGCAGCTTCAGAGGCATCCATGGAAGCAGCTGCTTGTCTAGTGGGTGACAACTTCCTGCCACCACATAAGGCTCATGCCGTGCTGTGACCATGAAGCTTGAGCCTTGGTTTTCTTGGTCCTTTGTGAAGAAACTGGAGACTTCTGAAAGCCCCTGTAGCAGGCTGAACAATGACACCAGGGCATCAGCTGTCAGCTCTAGAACCTGTGAACGGACCTATTTGATAAAAGGGTCTTTGCAGATGTGATGTTAAGGGTTTTGAGATGGGAGATTATCCTGGACTTTTCCAATGTGCCCTAAACACCAGCTCAAGTCATAAGACAGATATGCAGAGGGAAATCAGAAACCACAGAAGAGCAGGAGGCACCGGGACCATGAAGGTCGAGACTGGAGGGATGTGGCTGAAACTCGAGGGGTACCAGCAGCCACCAGACGCTACAAGATGGTAAGGACAGACTCTCCCTAGAGCCTCCAAGGGAGTGTGGCCCAGCCAACACTGCAACTTCGGCCCAGGGACACTGATCTCAGAGTTCTGGCCTCCTCAGCTCTGAGAGAATCAATTTCTGTTGTTTGAAGCCACCATGTTTTTGTCATTTGTGACAGTGGCCTCAGGAAAGGAATCCAGCTCTAACCCCACCCAGGTGCTGGAGAAACACAACACAGAGGAGGACACTGCGGGCCCTATGGAAAAGGAGGTTGACAAGAAGTAAAACCCCACCTGGCACTGCTTTGTGGGTAGGACCTTCAGGTTACATGACACAGGAAACCACACATTTCATCTACGTCTACCTGGGCTAAGTGGCCATTCTGCTGTTCACATCTGGGTAAAAGCAAGGATGTGCCACACACCCAGTGATCCATCCAAAAACAAGGACTGAGGCCTAAATTCCAAATGCCAGGGACTGGAGTCTTCTGCCTCGCCTGAGGGAGCAACCTCGATCTTTGAACCTTTACCTTGTTGTTTCCTACAGGGCATGCTCTCTGCTGATTTGTTGTGGTTACAAAACAACCAGCAAACAACTTATGTTTGTCTTTATTTTCACTGAGAAAGAAGAGACTTCACTACTTCAACAGGAGGGTCCATCTTGTCAGGACTTGCTGTTATGGGAGAAAATTGTGACAGATCACTTGTGCACTTATCCTTCTCGTGACCACCGTGACATGCCAGACCTGCTTCTACTGCAGGTGTGAACAGCAGAGGAGGCCCATGAGAATGTGCATGAAGACTGCACAGCAAAGCTATGGCTGCAAATACCTCCCCCAAGCATCTCCAGG
>NW_025797608.1:0-1502 GCF_021613505.1 Equus quagga | reverse complement strand
CCTGGAGATGCTTGGGGGAGGTATTTGCAGCCATAGCTTTGCTGTGCAGTCTTCATGCACATTCTCATGGGCCTCCTCTGCTGTTCACACCTGCAGTAGAAGCAGGTCTGGCATGTCACGGTGGTCACGAGAAGGATAAGTGCACAAGTGATCTGTCACAATTTTCTCCCATAACAGCAAGTCCTGACAAGATGGACCCTCCTGTTGAAGTAGTGAAGTCTCTTCTTTCTCAGTGAAAATAAAGACAAACATAAGTTGTTTGCTGGTTGTTTTGTAACCACAACAAATCAGCAGAGAGCATGCCCTGTAGGAAACAACAAGGTAAAGGTTCAAAGATCGAGGTTGCTCCCTCAGGCGAGGCAGAAGACTCCAGTCCCTGGCATTTGGAATTTAGGCCTCAGTCCTTGTTTTTGGATGGATCACTGGGTGTGTGGCACATCCTTGCTTTTACCCAGATGTGAACAGCAGAATGGCCACTTAGCCCAGGTAGACGTAGATGAAATGTGTGGTTTCCTGTGTCATGTAACCTGAAGGTCCTACCCACAAAGCAGTGCCAGGTGGGGTTTTACTTCTTGTCAACCTCCTTTTCCATAGGGCCCGCAGTGTCCTCCTCTGTGTTGTGTTTCTCCAGCACCTGGGTGGGGTTAGAGCTGGATTCCTTTCCTGAGGCCACTGTCACAAATGACAAAAACATGGTGGCTTCAAACAACAGAAATTGATTCTCTCAGAGCTGAGGAGGCCAGAACTCTGAGATCAGTGTCCCTGGGCCGAAGTTGCAGTGTTGGCTGGGCCACACTCCCTTGGAGGCTCTAGGGAGAGTCTGTCCTTACCATCTTGTAGCGTCTGGTGGCTGCTGGTACCCCTCGAGTTTCAGCCACATCCCTCCAGTCTCGACCTTCATGGTCCCGGTGCCTCCTGCTCTTCTGTGGTTTCTGATTTCCCTCTGCATATCTGTCTTATGACTTGAGCTGGTGTTTAGGGCACATTGGAAAAGTCCAGGATAATCTCCCATCTCAAAACCCTTAACATCACATCTGCAAAGACCCTTTTATCAAATAGGTCCGTTCACAGGTTCTAGAGCTGACAGCTGATGCCCTGGTGTCATTGTTCAGCCTGCTACAGGGGCTTTCAGAAGTCTCCAGTTTCTTCACAAAGGACCAAGAAAACCAAGGCTCAAGCTTCATGGTCACAGCACGGCATGAGCCTTATGTGGTGGCAGGAAGTTGTCACCCACTAGACAAGCAGCTGCTTCCATGGATGCCTCTGAAGCTGCCTTCCTGCTCCAAGCTGGGAAGGTGGGAGCCATGGAGAATCCACACCCATAGCAGGGACATGACAGGCTCTTGTTTGCTGACCCCAGGGGAAGGATCAGGAAGCAGAGTGTCAGCTTAGATTTTGAAGTTCAAATGGGGAGACTTGCCTCTGGGTTTGACTGATCTGGTTCTCACTGGCCTTCCCATCACGGGAGAAGACATTTCCCAACACTGCGTGGGCAGTGCTGG
>NW_025797607.1:0-1172 GCF_021613505.1 Equus quagga | reverse complement strand
GTGCTGTGACCATGAAGCTTGAGCCTTGGTTTTCTTGTTCCTTTGTGAAGAAACTGGAGACATCTGAAAGCCCCTGTGGAAGGCTGAACAATGACGCCAGGGCATCAGCTGTCAGCTCTAGAACCTGTGAACGGACCTATTTGGTAAAAGGGTCTTTGCAGATGTGATTAAGTTAAGGGTTTTGAGATGGGAGATTATCCTGGACCTTTCCAATGTGCCCTAAACACCAGCACAAGTCATAAGACAGATGCAGAGGGAAATCAGAACCCACAGAAGAGCAGGAGGCACCGGGTCCACAGAGGCCGAGACTGGACGGGTGTGACAAAAAGTCAAGGGCTGCTGGCAACCACCAGAAGCTGTAAGAGGCAAAGGACAGACTCTCCCTAGAGCCTCTGAGGGAGTGTGGTCCAGCCAACACCGTGACTTCGGCCCAGGGACACTGATCTCAGAGTTCTCGCCTCTTCAGCTCTGAGACAATCACTTTCTGCTGTTTGAAGCCACCACGTTTGTTGTCATTTGTGACAGTGGCCTCAGGAAAGGAATCCAGGTCTAACTCCCACCAGGTGCTGGAGAAACACAACACAGAGAAGGACACTGCAGGCCCTATTGAGAAGGAAGTTGACGAGAAGTACAACCCCACCTGGCACTGCCTTGTGGGGAGGACCTTCAGGTTACATGACACAGGAAACCACACACTTCATCTACATCTGCTTGGGCCAAGTGGCCATTCTGCCGTTCAAATCTGGGTAAAAGCAAGGATGTGCCACACACCCAGTGATCCATCCAAAAACGAGGACTGAGGCCTAAATTCCAAATGCCGGGGACTGGAGTCTTCAGCCTCGCTTTGGGGAGCAACCTCGATCTTTGAACCTTTACCTTGTTGTTTCCTACAGGGCATGCTCTCTGCTGATTTGTTGCGGTTACAAAACAACCAGCAAACAACTTATGTTTGTCTTTATTTTCACTGAGAAAGAAGGGACTTCACTCCTGCTGCAGGAGAGTCTGGTCCTCTCAGGACTCGCTGTTATCAGAGCAAATCGTGACAGGTCAAGTGTGCACTCATCCTTCTCATGACCACCATGACATGCCACACCTGCTTCTGCTGCAGCTGTGAACCGCAGAGGAGGCCCATGAGAACGTGCATGAAGATAGCACAGCAAAGCTATGGCTGC
>NW_025797606.1:0-1172 GCF_021613505.1 Equus quagga | reverse complement strand
GCAGCCATAGCTTTGCTGTGCTATCTTCATGCACGTTCTCATGGGCCTCCTCTGCGGTTCACAGCTGCAGCAGAAGCAGGTGTGGCATGTCATGGTGGTCATGAGAAGGATGAGTGCACACTTGACCTGTCACGATTTGCTCTGATAACAGCGAGTCCTGAGAGGACCAGACTCTCCTGCAGCAGGAGTGAAGTCCCTTCTTTCTCAGTGAAAATAAAGACAAACATAAGTTGTTTGCTGGTTGTTTTGTAACCGCAACAAATCAGCAGAGAGCATGCCCTGTAGGAAACAACAAGGTAAAGGTTCAAAGATCGAGGTTGCTCCCCAAAGCGAGGCTGAAGACTCCAGTCCCCGGCATTTGGAATTTAGGCCTCAGTCCTCGTTTTTGGATGGATCACTGGGTGTGTGGCACATCCTTGCTTTTACCCAGATTTGAACGGCAGAATGGCCACTTGGCCCAAGCAGATGTAGATGAAGTGTGTGGTTTCCTGTGTCATGTAACCTGAAGGTCCTCCCCACAAGGCAGTGCCAGGTGGGGTTGTACTTCTCGTCAACTTCCTTCTCAATAGGGCCTGCAGTGTCCTTCTCTGTGTTGTGTTTCTCCAGCACCTGGTGGGAGTTAGACCTGGATTCCTTTCCTGAGGCCACTGTCACAAATGACAACAAACGTGGTGGCTTCAAACAGCAGAAAGTGATTGTCTCAGAGCTGAAGAGGCGAGAACTCTGAGATCAGTGTCCCTGGGCCGAAGTCACGGTGTTGGCTGGACCACACTCCCTCAGAGGCTCTAGGGAGAGTCTGTCCTTTGCCTCTTACAGCTTCTGGTGGTTGCCAGCAGCCCTTGACTTTTTGTCACACCCGTCCAGTCTCGGCCTCTGTGGACCCGGTGCCTCCTGCTCTTCTGTGGGTTCTGATTTCCCTCTGCATCTGTCTTATGACTTGTGCTGGTGTTTAGGGCACATTGGAAAGGTCCAGGATAATCTCCCATCTCAAAACCCTTAACTTAATCACATCTGCAAAGACCCTTTTACCAAATAGGTCCGTTCACAGGTTCTAGAGCTGACAGCTGATGCCCTGGCGTCATTGTTCAGCCTTCCACAGGGGCTTTCAGATGTCTCCAGTTTCTTCACAAAGGAACAAGAAAACCAAGGCTCAAGCTTCATGGTCACAGCAC
>NW_025797605.1:0-8289 GCF_021613505.1 Equus quagga | reverse complement strand
CACCACATAAGGCTCATGCCGTGCTGTGACCATGAAGCTTGAGCCTTTCTTTCCTTGGTCCTTTGTGAAGAAACTGGAGACATCTGAAAGCCCCTGTGGAAGGCTGAACAATGATGCCAGGGCATCAGCTGTCAGCTCTAGAACCTGTGAACGGCCCTATTTGGTAAAAAGGTCATGGCAGATGTGATTAAGTTAAGGGTTTTGAGATGGGAGATTATCCTGGACTTTTCCAATGTGCCCTAAACACCAGCACAAGTCATAAGACAGATGCAGAGGGAAATCAGAACCCACAGAAGAGCAGGAGGCACCGGGTCCACAGAGGCCGTGACTGGAGGGATGCGACTGAAAGTCGAGGGGTACCAGCAGCCACCAGACGCTACAAGATGGTAAGGACAGACTCTCCCTAGAGCCTCGAAGGGAGCGTGGCCCAGCCAACACTGCAACTTCGGCCCAGGGACACTGATCTCAGAGTTCTGGCCTCCTCAGCTCTGAGAGAATCAATTTCTGTTCTTTGAATCCACCAGGTTTTTGTCATTTGTGACAGCGGCCTCAGGAAAGGAATCCAGCTCTAACCCCCACCAGGCGCTGGAGAAACACAACACAGAGGAGCACATTGTGGCCCTATGGAGAAGGAGGTTGACGAGAAGTACAACCCCACCTGGCACAGCCTTGTGGGGAGGACCTTCAGGTTATGTGACACAGGAACCCACACACTTCATCTTCATCTGCTTGGGCCAGTGACCATTCTGCTGTTCAAATCTGGGTAAAAGCAAGGATGTGCCACACACCCACTGATCCATCCAAAAACAAGGACTGCAGCCTATATTCCAAATACCAGGGACTGGAGTCTTCTGCCTCGCCTGAGGGAGCAACCTCGATCTTTGAACCTTTGTCACGTTGTTTCATACAGGGCATGCTCCTTCCGAATTTGTTGTGGTTAAAAAGCAACTAGCAAACAGCTTATGTTTGTCTTTATTTTCACTGAGAAAGAAGAGACTTCACTACTTCAACAAGAGGGTCCATCTTGTCAGGACTTGCTGTTATGGGAGAAAATCGTGACAGATCACTTGTGCACTTATCCTTCTCATGACCACTGTGACATGCCACACCTGCTTCTGCTGCAGGCATGAACAGCAGAGGAGGCCCATGAGAATGTGCATGAAGACTGCACAGCAAAGCTATGGCTGCAAATACCTCCCCCAAGCATCTCCAGGGGTCCCGCGATATCTAACAGGAATCCAGAACACTCCCCCCGTATCAGATGTGAAAGCACTGCTTTACCTGACTACTACAAAAGTGCAACTCTGTTCCTAGGGTCCCCCACCAACCATGCTGAGCCCCCCATCATGACTGGGCTTTGTCTGCCTTGAAGCCTCAAATCTCATGTGTCAGCCAACACATTTGCAATTGTATATAACCAAGAACTCAGCTCAAGCTGGAAGAAATAAACAAGGGCCACAGTTGGAGCAATCCAGAAGGTCAGGCTTAGGGGTCCTTGGACCCATTGTGGACCAAGTTCGCAAGAACCCAGGATATTTTCACCAGTGTCTGATTTATGCCCAGATCCCCTTCTTTACAAAAGTGAGAGGGCTGCTGCAATCCTGGGGCAACATTGTTTTTGTACCTTTCAAGACAATAAGAGCTTTTATTTCTCCAACGACTGAACAAACATACTGAGCTTCACAGTCATGGAAGTTTCCACCACAACCACCTTCCCCTCAACCCGATCATCATTTTGGTGAATGGAATCTCCCCTCTAGTTGCTGGGGCCTTGGGTAGGGGTACAACCTCGAACACTCTCTGAGGTCAGGTGTGTGGGTCAAGCATCCGACGCCGGAGCGGGAAGTGAGGTCATTCCCACCTGAACAGTGTGTCTGAGAGAGGGGGGTTGGGTAAAGGACAGCGTCCCAGATACAGACATCAATAGTTGTGTTGTAATCAGGATCATAGCAGACAAGCTTCCAGAATCAAATGTTGTGCAATCACCAAGGAGCCATATAAACAGTGGCTCTCCCCACTTGCAGCAGCCTCACTGGGTCCCAGTCTCAGAGCAGCTCCTCCATCTCTTCCCACCACCCAGCATCCAGCTGGCGTTTACCATGCGGGGCCTCTGCTTCATGCTCCTGACCTGCTTCATCCTTTTTCCTCACTTTGCCACAGGTGAGCTCTGAAACCAGGCTGGTGTGGGGTTTCGGGGTCTCATGCCCAGGGAATGGGGACCAGACCGTATTGGGGAGTGGCTCAGGATCTGGAAATAAGTAATAAATCTGAGCATCATGGAGAGCATCAACCAAAGAATGAATGTCTCAGGGGAGATTCTTAGCTTGATCTTAATGGACTGAAACATGGTCCTCAGTATCTCTCAGGTTAAGGATGGAGTCATTTCCCTGACATGGACCCAGTGAGTAGCTAGAGACAACACCACTAGGCCAGGCCAGGCTTTCAGGCTGGCAGGTGTGGCTGGCTTTGGAACAGGCCAAGGGGATAATGACCACGTAGGAGGTGCCGGCCCCAGGGCTCATTTGCTGTCCAACTTCCGTGCCAGGAGAGAGAGCCCAGGATATAAGAGAGAGCTGAACCCAGGAGCCAAAATACCATTGTGTGTTTCTCAGCTCCAATGGTGACTCGCAGTGTGTACTTAGACAAGTCACCGAGCTGTCCTCAGACTCAACTTTGTCTTCTCCTGAAAAGGAAGACAAACCCCAGAATCATACAGAGTCTGGTTGAGGGCAAACAAGGGAGAACTTAGGCAGGGCCTCGCAGAGCAGCAGAGACATGCCAGGTGTGTTCCCCCTCTGTGATTCCTGCCTTTTTACTTTTTGTGGCCTCTGTCTGACAGCCCACGGTGACAGGCCCACATGCCAGCCCCTCCTGAGGCCTGGTTGCTGCACAAAACATGGCAGGACGGAAGGCCCTTGACCCCTGTCTGCTCTTTCTGCCCAGTTCCTCTGGCCCAATCTCTCCTGCCCTTTTGTGCCCAGGGCATGTAGGGGTGTGCTTTGTGGGTTGGTCTTCATCAGGCTGCATGAGGCTGCACAGAGTCCCCTTGAGCATCTTGAGCAGGGGCTGGACGCTGGGGGGCAGGCAGGGGAGCCTTGAGTCAGCATTCAGGGCAGACACTTCAGTACCTGCCCTCTTTAGAGCAGAGGCTGTCCTGCTTGCCAGGAACCAACGCAGCAGTGGCAGCAGAACAGAAGGAGCGGGGGCTCCGTAGGGTTTCTGAGGGAGGCGCCTGCAGAAGGAGCCTCTCCTGCCGGCTCTGCGGTGCACATGTCATGACCCCGAATTCACAGGGAATGTTGCTCCTGACTGTGTGACTCAAAGATTTTCCTCTCCACAGCCCAGGTCCAGGTTGTAGACTCAGAGAAGGAGTGCAATAAAAGAGAGGCCGAGTGTAAATGGTTTTACTGCCCAGAAAATCATGACCGTCTTGGCACCTGTTGGTTTGGGATAAAGAAATGCTGTCTGCGCCAGGAATGAGCTGAAGAACATGGGAGGACAAGGAGCCCGGAGAATGAAATAAAGGCCTGACTGTAACTCTGAAAGTGCTGTGGTATTATTTCCCAAAAGTAAAGAAATGACCTGTGCTGTATTTGAAAAAAGTGATTATTACATGTGACGGTGTCTGGGAGAGACGTGTGTGTGGAAGCAGAGAGGGAACTGAGGCGTGCAAGGCGGGCCTAGGAGTGGGGAGGCCTGGCGTGCCTGAGATGGGAGATGCTTTTACATGGAAATGTTGGAGTTTCAGGTGTGTGCTGGAAGAGGGGATTCAAGATCCCTAATTATGGGAAGGTGACTGTGGTGTCTCCGTATATGGCAGATGTGTGTGCAGGGGGAGAAAAGGAGGGACATTCAATCAGGAATTCACCTTATTCTGTGAGACCCCACCCTTAGAATATACAGGCTTAAAACACCTTGCTCTTGAGTAAGCTCATGATTCCATGGTGGGCAAGAGGAGCTGGGCTCAGGTGAGTGATTCTTCTGGTCACACCTACCAGGCATTAGTCCCCTGGGTCTGTCATAACAAAGCACCACAGCCTCGGTGGTTTAAGCAATAAAAATTGATTTCCTCACAATTAGAGGCTGGCAGTGCAAGGTCAAGAGGTCAGAGAGGTTGGCTTCTTCTGAGGCCTCTCTCTCTCACTTGCTGAGGGCTGACTTCTCCCTGTGTCTTCCCATGGTCTTCCCGCTGTGCACACCTGTGTCCAGATTTCCTCTTCTTGTCAGCACACCAATCATCCTGGCTTAGGGCCCACCCTAATGACCTCATTTTAATTTAATGGCCTCTTTAAAGACCTTTCACCAAATAAGGTTACATTCTGAGGTACTAGGGGTTAGGACCTCAACATATGAATTTGGGGGGACATAATTCATCACAGAACACCTGGGCTTACTCCTACACCTGCAGTCAGCTTGCAGGTTGACTGGGCTGCCTTCTGGCTGAGACAATGGGAAACTCTGAGCTGAGTCTCCTCTCATCTCAGACTCACCCAGGCTTGTTCTCATCGTGGTTTCCAGGGTCTCAGCAGAACCAGAGTAACCACGCAAGGTGTCTTGAAGTCTAGGCTCATAAGTGACCCCAATGCTGTCTTCTCTTGACCAAAGCAAGGCAAAAGGCCAGGGAGACTCCAGAGTTATGGAAACAGACTCCACCTGCAGACGGGAGGACATGCACAGTCACACCATTGAGGTCCAATTCATGGAGAGAGGTACAATGGTGGCCACTCTTCCATTGACCACAAAGAGTATCCTGGGCCCTTCTACCAATATGAGCCTGTGCGTTGTGTGAGGGGCTTAACTCGGCTCAGGAGAATGTTCAGACCTTCACAAATGCTGCCTTAGAGACAAGATTCTCTGGACAACTGTCCAGATGGATCAAGGTTCTGCTCTGGAGACAAGACCCAGAGTCCTACCAAGTATAGTTCAGGGCTGTGATGCTGGTGGAGGAGCTTGCTGAAAATATCATGCATGACTAGTTCTTGTAGAGAAAATCAGAATTTTCTGGAGTCCTTCATACTTATTTTGCCCTTTATACTGTACTGATTTTTGGAATTTTTAGAGGGCAGGGACCCTATAATGCCATCTGTGCTGAAAGTCCCCGAAGGACTTCATCCAGATCTTTCCCTTCCCTGGGGACCTCTGTGTCATTGGAGGCTAGTGTCTCTCTTTACACCCAGGACCAGGACTGAGTGGGGGAGGTGAAGGCTGGGTCTTTAACACCCCCATCATCTCCTGTAGGCTCCTCCCTACAGCTGCCCAAGGAAGGATGAACTAGAGATAAAGCCAAGAACTTGCAAAACAAATGCAGCTTCAAAAGCATCCCCCAAACCCTCCACCTCACTGCTCTGTCTAAATGCTTCCTACGTAGACCTCTGGAGACCCCGCCTCTGCCCACAGCCCCTTAATCAGAACACGCTCCAAGTCACAGCCTAACTCTCCTGCTGCATCTGCCCCCTGCCCTCTCCTGCTGTCTAATCATCTCACCGCACACACCCTGCATGTCCATGCTGTGTTCATGCCCACAGGGAAGGCCCTTCCCCGGCTTAATTGTAGCTCCCCTTCCTGCTACCCATGGGGCTTATTCACCTCTTCCTCTGTTCTCCCTGAACATCCATCGAGCAGAGCTGTTGAATCCTAAAGGGTGGAGGAGAGGAGAAGGGAAAGTCTGCACAATGACTGGCTGAGGGAACAGGATGTCTGCAAATCACCATCCTTTATAACCGCAGACCCCTGCACGCATTCACACCACTGGTATTTATTGTGTTGCCTCTCTGCCAGGTCCTGGGATGAAGGACTCAGATAACATCCCTCCTCTTGGTATGACATTCTAGTAGAGGCAGATGGACAATGAGAAAAATCAACTCATTAAGTGACACCTGTGATGAGAAGAAGAAAGCAGAGCAAGGGGATGCCTAGTGTCCATGAGGTGCTATTTTATACCGGGTGGCCTGCATGAGCCTCTTTTTTGTGTTTTCTATTGGTAATTAATGTCAGTTTGTTATTAACACTCTCGGTAGGACCTGCACCAAGGAATTCCTCCACCTCCTGTAATAGCTCTTACAAAGGAGGAGAGAACAGCGATGTCCTCAGACCCCCTGACACAGACACAGCACTGGACTCAGCCCGTTTACAGATTGCTGGAGGGGAGGGAGCTGCCCCACATTCCTCCCTCACTTCACCCCACATCTTCAGGAAGGCTGCTGACTCATGGGACAGAGTGGTCTGCTTCTCCCAGAGATATTGCCTGGTCTGTGATGAGGGACAGTGTGGGCATGAGCCATTGCCCCAAACATACTCACAGGTAGTTCCTTGTCTCTGGTAGGAGGATGCTTCCAAATTCGTCCAAACAAAACATATCTTGCGGTTGGGAGCCTGAGCTTCATGATCTCCAGAACTTTCCTGGCAGTTAAATATGCCCCTTTGGCAGCATATGCCCTTCACGTCAGCAGCACCCTCCCCACTCATGATCCTCTCCTCCAAACAAGTTCAAATGAGATTCAGGCAGGAAAGGATGGAGAGTCTGAGCAAGTCTTGAAAAGGGAAACACATAAGCAGAAAGGTCCTAGATCTGAGGTCAGCAGACACTGCAAAATTGCTCTGGCCTGCAATCCCTCTTCCTTCTGTGAGCTGGGACAGCCATTTCATGACGCTCTAACCACCACCTGGATGCTGAAGGCAGGAGGAGAGACGGTGCTCAAGCAGAATCCTGTGATGTGGTAAAGGACATACACTCTGGAAATTTTCTCAATACCTTCTCCCTTCAGTTGGGTTTTGATGCTTCCTGGCCTTCTCCCCCGATGCTCATACAATCCATTAGCTTTTCTCATCATCTGCCTTCCAGTCAGCTCTATCCATGGATCCTAGGCACAACCCCGTGGTAAGGGGGAGCTGGGGTGACTTTCCTCTCACTACTTACTTCACTGCACCGTGCCACATAGGAGCAACCTTTGAGTCACTAGAGTTTTGAAGATTGTGTCTCTATAGAATCTGAACTAGAAATTTCTACAGGGAGAATTCCACAGGGAGGGAACTGGATGAAAGAGTTGGAGAACTCAAAAAGCAAAACAGGAAGAGTGGGGAGACAACCACAGCATGCAGCCCCCACCCCAAGGACTGGGAGAACAGTGTTAAAACATTTGGGTTACCAGAACCCAGGGACTCGGAGAAGGACCCTCACCCAGCTGCAAGCCTGCCTCTCCGGGAGCTCTTCTGGGGCACCACATGCTGGCTCCAGGAGTACCAACAGAGACAGCCTGGAAGCATCAAAGCTCCAGGGCGGAGAGCCATTGCTGGGGCATCCAGAACAGGGGCAGGAAGCCAGCAGAAAGAGCAATCACCCTCTCCTCCTCTTCCTTCCCGTCTTCTGTGGCTCCTGTCTGCAGAACCCAAGGGACGTGGCAGGCAAAGGAGGAACACGCTTTGCAGACTCTCAACCTTGGCCTCACAAGGTGGGCTTTGAAGAATTGTCTGGAGCTGAGGGGCGATACTCGATTTGCTGGCAGTTCGGCAAGCTGAGTCAAATTACTTCCGTCCAGGCACCATAACCATGACTCAATGGAAGGATATCCACATCCATTAGTGCGTAACCAACCACTCCAACCAGAAGTGGCTTAAACCAACACAGATTTTAGGTGCTACTCATTCTGTGGCCCAGTAGTTTGGGGTGGCTCTCCCAGAGGAGATCACGTGCGGTCCTACGGCGTTGGGACTGGACTGGGCTGTCTCAGATGGCCTCACTGATGTCTGGAGTTGGGCTGTACCTCCAAGAGGTCCCCAAATTAGGCCTCCACTACCCCCCAGAGACAAGGAGACAGCAGCTCTATTTTCCCAGTCACATTTCAGAGAGGTGCCCTGTGGCCCTAAGAAAGACATTCCTGGGCTGTAAAACTGGCAAGAGACTTTTCAAAAGATTTATATACCTCTCCAAGGGACAGAGAAAGAGTTTACAGTGACAAGTTTTCTAAGTAAATGCTCTGAGGAAGGGGAAGTCAGGGGCCTGGAATCAGGAGGAAGTCCCTTCTAGTTTAGTCTAACTGAGGGGACATCAAGGCTGGACGGTCAGAGGCTGGTCCAGCTTCTTCACAGAACAGGCTCCGGGTGCTGAGAGAGAGAATGAGAGAGACAGAAATAGAGAGACAGAGACATATAGAGAGACAGAGATAGAGACACAGAGACAGAGACAGAGAGAAAGAGAAAGAGAGAAGCAGCTGCGGGGCCTCTGGGCCTGCGCTGGGAACTCCTGCAACATAACTGCTCCCACATTCTCTTGGTCAGAGGAACTCACAGGCC
>NW_025797604.1:0-8289 GCF_021613505.1 Equus quagga | reverse complement strand
GGCCTGTGAGTTCCTCTGACCAAGAGAATGTGGGAGCAGTTATGTTGCAGGAGTTCCCAGCGCAGGCCCAGAGGCCCCGCAGCTGCTTCTCTCTTTCTCTTTCTCTCTGTCTCTGTCTCTGTGTCTCTATCTCTGTCTCTCTATATGTCTCTGTCTCTCTATTTCTGTCTCTCTCATTCTCTCTCTCAGCACCCGGAGCCTGTTCTGTGAAGAAGCTGGACCAGCCTCTGACCGTCCAGCCTTGATGTCCCCTCAGTTAGACTAAACTAGAAGGGACTTCCTCCTGATTCCAGGCCCCTGACTTCCCCTTCCTCAGAGCATTTACTTAGAAAACTTGTCACTGTAAACTCTTTCTCTGTCCCTTGGAGAGGTATATAAATCTTTTGAAAAGTCTCTTGCCAGTTTTACAGCCCAGGAATGTCTTTCTTAGGGCCACAGGGCACCTCTCTGAAATGTGACTGGGAAAATAGAGCTGCTGTCTCCTTGTCTCTGGGGGGTAGTGGAGGCCTAATTTGGGGACCTCTTGGAGGTACAGCCCAACTCCAGACATCAGTGAGGCCATCTGAGACAGCCCAGTCCAGTCCCAACGCCGTAGGACCGCACGTGATCTCCTCTGGGAGAGCCACCCCAAACTACTGGGCCACAGAATGAGTAGCACCTAAAATCTGTGTTGGTTTAAGCCACTTCTGGTTGGAGTGGTTGGTTACGCACTAATGGATGTGGATATCCTTCCATTGAGTCATGGTTATGGTGCCTGGACGGAAGTAATTTGACTCAGCTTGCCGAACTGCCAGCAAATCGAGTATCGCCCCTCAGCTCCAGACAATTCTTCAAAGCCCACCTTGTGAGGCCAAGGTTGAGAGTCTGCAAAGCGTGTTCCTCCTTTGCCTGCCACGTCCCTTGGGTTCTGCAGACAGGAGCCACAGAAGACGGGAAGGAAGAGGAGGAGAGGGTGATTGCTCTTTCTGCTGGCTTCCTGCCCCTGTTCTGGATGCCCCAGCAATGGCTCTCCGCCCTGGAGCTTTGATGCTTCCAGGCTGTCTCTGTTGGTACTCCTGGAGCCAGCATGTGGTGCCCCAGAAGAGCTCCCGGAGAGGCAGGCTTGCAGCTGGGTGAGGGTCCTTCTCCGAGTCCCTGGGTTCTGGTAACCCAAATGTTTTAACACTGTTCTCCCAGTCCTTGGGGTGGGGGCTGCATGCTGTGGTTGTCTCCCCACTCTTCCTGTTTTGCTTTTTGAGTTCTCCAACTCTTTCATCCAGTTCCCTCCCTGTGGAATTCTCCCTGTAGAAATTTCTAGTTCAGATTCTATAGAGACACAATCTTCAAAACTCTAGTGACTCAAAGGTTGCTCCTATGTGGCACGGTGCAGTGAAGTAAGTAGTGAGAGGAAAGTCACCCCAGCTCCCCCTTACCACGGGGTTGTGCCTAGGATCCATGGATAGAGCTGACTGGAAGGCAGATGATGAGAAAAGCTAATGGATTGTATGAGCATCGGGGGAGAAGGCCAGGAAGCATCAAAACCCAACTGAAGGGAGAAGGTATTGAGAAAATTTCCAGAGTGTATGTCCTTTACCACATCACAGGATTCTGCTTGAGCACCGTCTCTCCTCCTGCCTTCAGCATCCAGGTGGTGGTTAGAGCGTCATGAAATGGCTGTCCCAGCTCACAGAAGGAAGAGGGATTGCAGGCCAGAGCAATTTTGCAGTGTCTGCTGACCTCAGATCTAGGACCTTTCTGCTTATGTGTTTCCCTTTTCAAGACTTGCTCAGACTCTCCATCCTTTCCTGCCTGAATCTCATTTGAACTTGTTTGGAGGAGAGGATCATGAGTGGGGAGGGTGCTGCTGACGTGAAGGGCATATGCTGCCAAAGGGGCATATTTAACTGCCAGGAAAGTTCTGGAGATCATGAAGCTCAGGCTCCCAACCGCAAGATATGTTTTGTTTGGACGAATTTGGAAGCATCCTCCTACCAGAGACAAGGAACTACCTGTGAGTATGTTTGGGGCAATGGCTCATGCCCACACTGTCCCTCATCACAGACCAGGCAATATCTCTGGGAGAAGCAGACCACTCTGTCCCATGAGTCAGCAGCCTTCCTGAAGATGTGGGGTGAAGTGAGGGAGGAATGTGGGGCAGCTCCCTCCCCTCCAGCAATCTGTAAACGGGCTGAGTCCAGTGCTGTGTCTGTGTCAGGGGGTCTGAGGACATCGCTGTTCTCTCCTCCTTTGTAAGAGCTATTACAGGAGGTGGAGGAATTCCTTGGTGCAGGTCCTACCGAGAGTGTTAATAACAAACTGACATTAATTACCAATAGAAAACACAAAAAAGAGGCTCATGCAGGCCACCCGGTATAAAATAGCACCTCATGGACACTAGGCATCCCCTTGCTCTGCTTTCTTCTTCTCATCACAGGTGTCACTTAATGAGTTGATTTTTCTCATTGTCCATCTGCCTCTACTAGAATGTCATACCAAGAGGAGGGATGTTATCTGAGTCCTTCATCCCAGGACCTGGCAGAGAGGCAACACAATAAATACCAGTGGTGTGAATGCGTGCAGGGGTCTGCGGTTATAAAGGATGGTGATTTGCAGACATCCTGTTCCCTCAGCCAGTCATTGTGCAGACTTTCCCTTCTCCTCTCCTCCACCCTTTAGGATTCAACAGCTCTGCTCGATGGATGTTCAGGGAGAACAGAGGAAGAGGTGAATAAGCCCCATGGGTAGCAGGAAGGGGAGCTACAATTAAGCCGGGGAAGGGCCTTCCCTGTGGGCATGAACACAGCATGGACATGCAGGGTGTGTGCGGTGAGATGATTAGACAGCAGGAGAGGGCAGGGGGCAGATGCAGCAGGAGAGTTAGGCTGTGACTTGGAGCGTGTTCTGATTAAGGGGCTGTGGGCAGAGGCGGGGTCTCCAGAGGTCTACGTAGGAAGCATTTAGACAGAGCAGTGAGGTGGAGGGTTTGGGGGATGCTTTTGAAGCTGCATTTGTTTTGCAAGTTCTTGGCTTTATCTCTAGTTCATCCTTCCTTGGGCAGCTGTAGGGAGGAGCCTACAGGAGATGATGGGGGTGTTAAAGACCCAGCCTTCACCTCCCCCACTCAGTCCTGGTCCTGGGTGTAAAGAGAGACACTAGCCTCCAATGACACAGAGGTCCCCAGGGAAGGGAAAGATCTGGATGAAGTCCTTCGGGGACTTTCAGCACAGATGGCATTATAGGGTCCCTGCCCTCTAAAAATTCCAAAAATCAGTACAGTATAAAGGGCAAAATAAGTATGAAGGACTCCAGAAAATTCTGATTTTCTCTACAAGAACTAGTCATGCATGATATTTTCAGCAAGCTCCTCCACCAGCATCACAGCCCTGAACTATACTTGGTAGGACTCTGGGTCTTGTCTCCAGAGCAGAACCTTGATCCATCTGGACAGTTGTCCAGAGAATCTTGTCTCTAAGGCAGCATTTGTGAAGGTCTGAACATTCTCCTGAGCCGAGTTAAGCCCCTCACACAACGCACAGGCTCATATTGGTAGAAGGGCCCAGGATACTCTTTGTGGTCAATGGAAGAGTGGCCACCATTGTACCTCTCTCCATGAATTGGACCTCAATGGTGTGACTGTGCATGTCCTCCCGTCTGCAGGTGGAGTCTGTTTCCATAACTCTGGAGTCTCCCTGGCCTTTTGCCTTGCTTTGGTCAAGAGAAGACAGCATTGGGGTCACTTATGAGCCTAGACTTCAAGACACCTTGCGTGGTTACTCTGGTTCTGCTGAGACCCTGGAAACCACGATGAGAACAAGCCTGGGTGAGTCTGAGATGAGAGGAGACTCAGCTCAGAGTTTCCCATTGTCTCAGCCAGAAGGCAGCCCAGTCAACCTGCAAGCTGACTGCAGGTGTAGGAGTAAGCCCAGGTGTTCTGTGATGAATTATGTCCCCCCAAATTCATATGTTGAGGTCCTAACCCCTAGTACCTCAGAATGTAACCTTATTTGGTGAAAGGTCTTTAAAGAGGCCATTAAATTAAAATGAGGTCATTAGGGTGGGCCCTAAGCCAGGATGATTGGTGTGCTGACAAGAAGAGGAAATCTGGACACAGGTGTGCACAGCGGGAAGACCATGGGAAGACACAGGGAGAAGTCAGCCCTCAGCAAGTGAGAGAGAGAGGCCTCAGAAGAAGCCAACCTCTCTGACCTCTTGACCTTGCACTGCCAGCCTCTAATTGTGAGGAAATCAATTTTTATTGCTTAAACCACCGAGGCTGTGGTGCTTTGTTATGACAGACCCAGGGGACTAATGCCTGGTAGGTGTGACCAGAAGAATCACTCACCTGAGCCCAGCTCCTCTTGCCCACCATGGAATCATGAGCTTACTCAAGAGCAAGGTGTTTTAAGCCTGTATATTCTAAGGGTGGGGTCTCACAGAATAAGGTGAATTCCTGATTGAATGTCCCTCCTTTTCTCCCCCTGCACACACATCTGCCATATACGGAGACACCACAGTCACCTTCCCATAATTAGGGATCTTGAATCCCCTCTTCCAGCACACACCTGAAACTCCAACATTTCCATGTAAAAGCATCTCCCATCTCAGGCACGCCAGGCCTCCCCACTCCTAGGCCCGCCTTGCACGCCTCAGTTCCCTCTCTGCTTCCACACACACGTCTCTCCCAGACACCGTCACATGTAATAATCACTTTTTTCAAATACAGCACAGGTCATTTCTTTACTTTTGGGAAATAATACCACAGCACTTTCAGAGTTACAGTCAGGCCTTTATTTCATTCTCCGGGCTCCTTGTCCTCCCATGTTCTTCAGCTCATTCCTGGCGCAGACAGCATTTCTTTATCCCAAACCAACAGGTGCCAAGACGGTCATGATTTTCTGGGCAGTAAAACCATTTACACTCGGCCTCTCTTTTATTGCACTCCTTCTCTGAGTCTACAACCTGGACCTGGGCTGTGGAGAGGAAAATCTTTGAGTCACACAGTCAGGAGCAACATTCCCTGTGAATTCGGGGTCATGACATGTGCACCGCAGAGCCGGCAGGAGAGGCTCCTTCTGCAGGCGCCTCCCTCAGAAACCCTACGGAGCCCCCGCTCCTTCTGTTCTGCTGCCACTGCTGCGTTGGTTCCTGGCAAGCAGGACAGCCTCTGCTCTAAAGAGGGCAGGTACTGAAGTGTCTGCCCTGAATGCTGACTCAAGGCTCCCCTGCCTGCCCCCCAGCGTCCAGCCCCTGCTCAAGATGCTCAAGGGGACTCTGTGCAGCCTCATGCAGCCTGATGAAGACCAACCCACAAAGCACACCCCTACATGCCCTGGGCACAAAAGGGCAGGAGAGATTGGGCCAGAGGAACTGGGCAGAAAGAGCAGACAGGGGTCAAGGGCCTTCCGTCCTGCCATGTTTTGTGCAGCAACCAGGCCTCAGGAGGGGCTGGCATGTGGGCCTGTCACCGTGGGCTGTCAGACAGAGGCCACAAAAAGTAAAAAGGCAGGAATCACAGAGGGGGAACACACCTGGCATGTCTCTGCTGCTCTGCGAGGCCCTGCCTAAGTTCTCCCTTGTTTGCCCTCAACCAGACTCTGTATGATTCTGGGGTTTGTCTTCCTTTTCAGGAGAAGACAAAGTTGAGTCTGAGGACAGCTCGGTGACTTGTCTAAGTACACACTGCGAGTCACCATTGGAGCTGAGAAACACACAATGGTATTTTGGCTCCTGGGTTCAGCTCTCTCTTATATCCTGGGCTCTCTCTCCTGGCACGGAAGTTGGACAGCAAATGAGCCCTGGGGCCGGCACCTCCTACGTGGTCATTATCCCCTTGGCCTGTTCCAAAGCCAGCCACACCTGCCAGCCTGAAAGCCTGGCCTGGCCTAGTGGTGTTGTCTCTAGCTACTCACTGGGTCCATGTCAGGGAAATGACTCCATCCTTAACCTGAGAGATACTGAGGACCATGTTTCAGTCCATTAAGATCAAGCTAAGAATCTCCCCTGAGACATTCATTCTTTGGTTGATGCTCTCCATGATGCTCAGATTTATTACTTATTTCCAGATCCTGAGCCACTCCCCAATACGGTCTGGTCCCCATTCCCTGGGCATGAGACCCCGAAACCCCACACCAGCCTGGTTTCAGAGCTCACCTGTGGCAAAGTGAGGAAAAAGGATGAAGCAGGTCAGGAGCATGAAGCAGAGGCCCCGCATGGTAAACGCCAGCTGGATGCTGGGTGGTGGGAAGAGATGGAGGAGCTGCTCTGAGACTGGGACCCAGTGAGGCTGCTGCAAGTGGGGAGAGCCACTGTTTATATGGCTCCTTGGTGATTGCACAACATTTGATTCTGGAAGCTTGTCTGCTATGATCCTGATTACAACACAACTATTGATGTCTGTATCTGGGACGCTGTCCTTTACCCAACCCCCCTCTCTCAGACACACTGTTCAGGTGGGAATGACCTCACTTCCCGCTCCGGCGTCGGATGCTTGACCCACACACCTGACCTCAGAGAGTGTTCGAGGTTGTACCCCTACCCAAGGCCCCAGCAACTAGAGGGGAGATTCCATTCACCAAAATGATGATCGGGTTGAGGGGAAGGTGGTTGTGGTGGAAACTTCCATGACTGTGAAGCTCAGTATGTTTGTTCAGTCGTTGGAGAAATAAAAGCTCTTATTGTCTTGAAAGGTACAAAAACAATGTTGCCCCAGGATTGCAGCAGCCCTCTCACTTTTGTAAAGAAGGGGATCTGGGCATAAATCAGACACTGGTGAAAATATCCTGGGTTCTTGCGAACTTGGTCCACAATGGGTCCAAGGACCCCTAAGCCTGACCTTCTGGATTGCTCCAACTGTGGCCCTTGTTTATTTCTTCCAGCTTGAGCTGAGTTCTTGGTTATATACAATTGCAAATGTGTTGGCTGACACATGAGATTTGAGGCTTCAAGGCAGACAAAGCCCAGTCATGATGGGGGGCTCAGCATGGTTGGTGGGGGACCCTAGGAACAGAGTTGCACTTTTGTAGTAGTCAGGTAAAGCAGTGCTTTCACATCTGATACGGGGGGAGTGTTCTGGATTCCTGTTAGATATCGCGGGACCCCTGGAGATGCTTGGGGGAGGTATTTGCAGCCATAGCTTTGCTGTGCAGTCTTCATGCACATTCTCATGGGCCTCCTCTGCTGTTCATGCCTGCAGCAGAAGCAGGTGTGGCATGTCACAGTGGTCATGAGAAGGATAAGTGCACAAGTGATCTGTCACGATTTTCTCCCATAACAGCAAGTCCTGACAAGATGGACCCTCTTGTTGAAGTAGTGAAGTCTCTTCTTTCTCAGTGAAAATAAAGACAAACATAAGCTGTTTGCTAGTTGCTTTTTAACCACAACAAATTCGGAAGGAGCATGCCCTGTATGAAACAACGTGACAAAGGTTCAAAGATCGAGGTTGCTCCCTCAGGCGAGGCAGAAGACTCCAGTCCCTGGTATTTGGAATATAGGCTGCAGTCCTTGTTTTTGGATGGATCAGTGGGTGTGTGGCACATCCTTGCTTTTACCCAGATTTGAACAGCAGAATGGTCACTGGCCCAAGCAGATGAAGATGAAGTGTGTGGGTTCCTGTGTCACATAACCTGAAGGTCCTCCCCACAAGGCTGTGCCAGGTGGGGTTGTACTTCTCGTCAACCTCCTTCTCCATAGGGCCACAATGTGCTCCTCTGTGTTGTGTTTCTCCAGCGCCTGGTGGGGGTTAGAGCTGGATTCCTTTCCTGAGGCCGCTGTCACAAATGACAAAAACCTGGTGGATTCAAAGAACAGAAATTGATTCTCTCAGAGCTGAGGAGGCCAGAACTCTGAGATCAGTGTCCCTGGGCCGAAGTTGCAGTGTTGGCTGGGCCACGCTCCCTTCGAGGCTCTAGGGAGAGTCTGTCCTTACCATCTTGTAGCGTCTGGTGGCTGCTGGTACCCCTCGACTTTCAGTCGCATCCCTCCAGTCACGGCCTCTGTGGACCCGGTGCCTCCTGCTCTTCTGTGGGTTCTGATTTCCCTCTGCATCTGTCTTATGACTTGTGCTGGTGTTTAGGGCACATTGGAAAAGTCCAGGATAATCTCCCATCTCAAAACCCTTAACTTAATCACATCTGCCATGACCTTTTTACCAAATAGGGCCGTTCACAGGTTCTAGAGCTGACAGCTGATGCCCTGGCATCATTGTTCAGCCTTCCACAGGGGCTTTCAGATGTCTCCAGTTTCTTCACAAAGGACCAAGGAAAGAAAGGCTCAAGCTTCATGGTCACAGCACGGCATGAGCCTTATGTGGTG
>NW_025797603.1:0-6878 GCF_021613505.1 Equus quagga | reverse complement strand
TCCCCGCCTTGGGGCGGCGGGCAAGGGAAGGGGCGGGGGCCAAGGAGCGGGCCTGGCGGCAGGAGGTGGGGGCCGGGGTCCCGGCGCGGAGGATGCACGCGGGGGTCCTGGGGCTCTCCGCCCTGCTGTTGGCGGCCGACAGGAGAGCGCATGAGTGCGGGGCAGCCGAGGCCTGGAAGCCTGCCGTGCTCATCCTTCCAACACCCCAATCCACCCAGATGCCCTGGGACGCACGCGCCATCCCAGTAGGTGCAGGCAGCCTATCTATGCCCGGGCACAACGCTGCGAGCAAGTGCAAACACGACGGCACCCCTCCCGCCGGCTGAGGACCCCAGTCCAGTCCTTCCTGGATTCCCGCGGATCCACGATCCTACTGTGGATGCATGATTCCTCCCAAGGATGCATGGTGCACCGTGCATGATGATGCGGGGTCGGTGAGCCGAGGAGTCGAAAGAAAGATTTCTTAGACTCTCAAGATCTGGCAGGAGTGCTCTTTTATTTAGAGAATAGTATAGAATAGCATGGGGACAGGACCCACGGGCAGTCAGAGCTTCTGCTGCCGCTGCTTCTGCTGCCCCCGCTGGCATGGGGACAGGGCCCATGGGCAGGCAGAGCTGCTGCTGCTGCCCCCGCTTGCATGGGGACAGGACCCACGGGCAGTCAGAGCTCCTGCTGCTGCCCCAAGTTGAGGGTTAGGGCTAAATTTAAGGCATGGGTATGTGAGTCAAAGGGCAAACAAATTCCACTCCTCGGAGCCTGCTTCTTATCTGTAGTTTTAAAAGTAACCAGCCTAAAAATCCTCATCACATGAGACCCCCACGGATGCACGATCGCCCTGCGGATGCACGATCCTCCGCAGATGCATGGTCCCCCAAGGATAAATAATCCTCGCCTGGCGCCTAGGCGCCTGGAGCCCGCCCTTTCATCCAGAACGGCCTCCTGAATTCAGCCAAGTGCTGCGGGTGTGAGATGTGCTGAACTCCTCATGGGTGCGTCCTGCTTTCCCATCACCACAGCCAGCCTGGGGGTCTCTGCGGTGGGCGAGGCAGCTTAGGGTCCCGAGTTGAGGGGTTGGGGGATGGGACCGGGCTGGGTGTCCGCGCGGCCCTGGAGGACTTTCTCCGCTTCGGGCCTTAGGACGGGCTGGAGGCAACCTGCCCGGGACACCCCAGTCGCGCTAGGAGCCGGGTCCCGGCCGCATAAGATGGCAACACTGTTTAGTGCCATTCCAATTTGAGCTGGTAGCTCTTTCGGTGCCAGAGAGGAGGCCTCCGCTCACTTCCGCCTTGCTCCCTGCAGACTCCTCTTCCTTGGCGCCGTCCCGGGGATTGGGGTGGATTTAAGGAGGCCCCCGCCCTCGCGACCCCCAGTGACTCTGCGCCGCTCCCAAGCACCCACGTACTTAGAGACCCTCGCGGGCGTAGGCTTTGAACTAGACCCCTGGGAGCCAGTTCCTGACACCTGTTAGCGGGGTCCCTTCTTTGAACAGCCATCCCTGTCAGTCCCCAAAAGGGCGCCCCCGCCGCGCTGTTTCAAAGCCACACCAGGAGCCCCTGTGAGGTCCGCACCAAAGCTCCCAGGTCGAGCCCCCCGCCGAGAAGGGCTAAGACAAGACAGGACCCTCACGTCTCAGCACCCACTCCAGGCGGTCGCGTGGGTATTCTCCCTCCTTTTCTCCTAGTCTGGAGCAGCAAAGGTCTCCGAATTCCTCAGCCTGGGCGGGGCAGTGACTCCTCTACAGACTTTTTGTGCAGGGACACTGGCTTGCGGTGTGTGGCAGGAAACACACAGTGGTTAGAGCAGATGACAGGGCTCGGGGAGCAAGGAAGGGCTGCAGGACCCTGGTTCCTCTGTCCACACCCGCAGGTTCCTATCTGTACAGCGTGCGGGCAGTGCTCTCTTTCTGCTATCGCAGCTTCGTGTGACCATAAGTCCGTTTTAAACTTTTAATATGGAAAAATCTAAATTATAGGCACACAAAACGATGACTATACATCGTGCACTTGCTGGTGCTGGACAGATACAAGCTCCCACCCCACTGTCACTGATGGGGATGCAGATCCTGACCTGGATCTCTCACTCTGCCCACCCGGTTACTCCACCCTACCATCCTCAAAGGTAAAATGAAGACAGCAGCCACAGAGAGGAGGCTTAACATTTTTTGAGCACATACCTCATGCTGGGTGTTTTTTGCAGCTGCTGTCGTGTGCCATCCAACAGTCCCTTCCTAGGACCTGGTGTCTGATCCTCTGGGTCCCCTGGAAAGGCCTGGCCTTTCCTTCAACCTCACACCTGTCCTGGACTGACAGCTGGCTCTGCACATTCATGGGCTGGGTCTAGCTGAGAGCCCTGCTGGAGGCAGAGAAACAGTGCTGGCTGGGGACCCAGTCTCACTCCAGCCTTCCACTGACCCTGGTCTTTCCTCTTCCCTCCCGCAGGCCTCTGCACTGAGGTTTACTACTTCACCGCCGGACAAATCCTCTGGGGGGGACTGGCCCTGGCTGCACTGCTGCCCGGCTGCTTGGTGCAGGGCCTGAGCTTTCTGTGGTTCCGAGCAAATGGACATCAAGGTCATTGCTTGTTGGTCATGCTGCACGGCCTACAGCTTGACGTGTGGAAGCGGTAAGGACTGGCAGCCTCCTCTCAACTCTGAGGCAGGATTGCATGAGTGCAGTAGGAGGGCTCTTCTGTGCACGTGGACTCTGTCATATTGTCCTAGAAGTTCAGGGATGGGGGAATTTTCAGAGCCACCACGTGGAACCCTTGCTCTGATGTGGGCATCCCCTTCCAGCCTGCCCTTCCTGGAGCATCTCTATCATCAAGTGGTTCCTTCCCCATGCAGCAGTGGCCCTTCCAAAGCTTTTTCTTGACTTCAGCCAAATTCTGTCTTTCTGTTGTTTCCATTCATTGCTCAATGCCTTAGAGCCATAGAAAGTGACCTGCTTAAGGCCGTTCCATTTAAACACCTACTACCTTAGTCACAGAAGGTGGCATTGATTTACACACAAACTAGAGAGCAGAGTGGGCCTGGTCACATTTCCATTGTATTTATTTCAGGAAGAAGGCGTTTGGGAGCCAGGGCCAGTTTTTTCCACAAAAATGACATGTGGATGGCCTAGTGTCCTGCAGGCTTACCTGTGGTTCACTTCTCTTTTTTTTCTTTGTCCCCATTTTCTTTTCTTTTTCTTTTTCTTTTTTTGCTTCAGTAACATTGGTTTATAACATTGTATATATTTCAGGTGTGCATCGTAATGTGTTTCAAATTCTGTGTTGATTACATCATGTTCACCACCCAAAGACTTAGACTCCATCACCACACACATGCACGTCATCACCCCTTTCACCTTCCTCCCTCCCACCTTCCCCTCTGATACACACTAGTCGAATCTCTGTTGCTATCTGTTTGTTTGTCATTGTTTTTATCTCCCGGATATGAGTGAGATCATACGGTATTTGACTTTCTCCCTGTGACTTATTTCACTTAGCATAATTCCCTCAAGGTCCATCCATGTTGTCACAAATGGCTGGATTTCATCATTTCTTATGGCTGAGTAGTATCCATTGTGTATAAATACCACATCTTCTTTATCCATTCGTCCCTTGATGGGCACCTACGTTGCCTCCAAGTCTTGGTTGTTGGGAATAACGCTGCCATGAACATAGGCGTGCACGTACCTTTATGCATTTGTGTTTTTTCTTTGTTTTTTCCTCAATCTTAGGAATAGGAGGTGGGCTGGATGACAGTTCCCAGAAAGGTGAGGCAATAAGCCTTTTTGAGATAAGGGAAATGGGTGGAATCTGAACTGCCTCTAGAACTGCTTGCTACTTTTGCAAAGTTTTGTAAGTTGAAGAGACTGGCTCTCAATTTCTCAGAAATTTGGGTTGCAACTTTAATGACATTGGAGGTCAATCTACCTGTCCAACTCCCTCATCCTAATTGGCTTCTTTCCCTCTGGGTGCTTAGTTTCATTTTAACTTAGTGAAGAAGTCAAAAAAATTCTGATCAGGCTTTGAATATCAGCTTCCAGTTTTGCTGAATTTGTCATCATAAGGTGCTAAATACTTTCAAATGTCCTGTCAGGTTTCAGAGGGACAAACAGTAACTACCTGACAGTATTGAATAATTCCATTACCTTTAACACAGCAGTCTCCCAGAATGCCTCTCAGAGTCTCATTAACTTTGGGAGTATATTTTGCTGGTGTCTGTAAACTATGGCCCCACACATTTTCCCTTAGGTACCTTTTATAACTTAATTTTCTATTAGCTTTTTGCAATAAAACTTTCAATAAGGTTATTTTGGAATTTTGAAGGTTTTGCTTTTAAGTGCACCTCTTAAATAATCTGATCTAATCAGGATGCTCCTTCTGTTGACAGCTATAATTCCTCTGAGGCTGGCGACAGTTTGGTAGGGCCCTTACCCAAGAATGACTGCAACCCACGTTTCTGTCTGACTATCTCTGACTACAAAATGGGGTGCCACTACGCTTTGTCTGATTGTATATAGAGACCTTGACCCGACAGTTATTGAGTCAAGCCCTCAGGACACAAACAAGCATGGGAGGAATTTTTTTTTCTTTCTTTGTAAATATTTACAGCTTTTGGAACCTTTAGTTGAGCAATTATGCTGGAAGGTGGGGCGCTGGACTTTTAAAACAATTTCCCTCTTACTTGGATCTTATAAAGGAGCCCAGAAGTGTAGATTCCAAGTGGTTTCTGCTGGGTTTCTCTGAAATCTTGCTGCAGTGACACCAAGAAATGTCAATGCAAATTTTACATAGTTAATCTATAAGACAACTTTAAATTGTTCCGGGTTATCTTGTCAACCATTTACAGCTATCCCCATTTCATTAAGCACTTGCAAGTTTCAGCATGAAGCCAGCCAGAGTGCCGAGGGGAGGCTGCCCATTCGGGAATGGTCGGCTTTTAGAAGCTCAATTTCCCCTCTTTCTTTTAGTTTGTTTTTACTATAAAGTCTGACCAATTCCTACGGGCAGTATAGTGGGTCTGCCACTCCCATGAGGTTCTCAGTCACCTCAGAACACCTTACAGCTGGGAGAAGCTGGTGGCCCTTCTCTTCAGAGCTGAACAAGTTCAGGCTCTCATTTCTCAGTCAGGCAGTTTGATCAGACTTTATACACAATTCTTCCAAATTTAAAGCCCAATTAAAAGTCAGCCTGCCTATTCACTCCAAAGTTCACCCCATAGGCTCCCAAGGCCTAGGAAATTCCCATAGGTTTCCCTTTCCTAGGAATTTCCCACAGGTTCCTCTTATCTAGGGTATGACCCAGTATCCCAATAAGACACCCAGGCTTAAAGTTGGAAACAGCTCATATAAACTCTGGACTCTTGACTTGGAATAAAGAGGTCTGAGTTTCGGGAGATCTCACCAGGGTCACCTGAAGAACGCAGTGATTCTTTGGGGCCAATGGGCAGTTTATACCAAAGGCCGGTTCAGTGTAGATTCCAAGTGGTTTCTGCTGGGTTTCTCTGAAATCTTGCTGCAGTGACACCAAGAAATGTCAATGCAAATTTTACATAGTTAATCTATAAGTCAAAATTGGGGTGTGCTTATTATGAGCCAAGTTTGAGGACTGTAGCCAGTGGCCTTTCTTCCCAAGGGAAGAAAGGGCAACAAAGAAGTGGGGTGTACAGAGTGGTTATAGACCCTCTTAGCACAAAGGGCATACATCACACATGACAAGAATATCTCTTTAAAACTGTCACAGGATCTTCGCTGGCACAGCAGGGCGGTGGTCCCAAGGTGAGCACAGAAGGTCGGTAGTTGATGCTTAGTTCCCAGGAAGAGATGTTAATCCTTAAACAGATGCTGATACGGGGGGAAGTTACATCCTCATCTTTAAGGGCATCATTCTTGTCTTTGGGTCATAGTAAATGTTTCAAGCAGATGGACAATGCACGCTCCACAGGCCTCCTCAGGCCCCTTTGGAAAAACAAGGTCAGGCCAAATTAGTTGTAAGTCACATGACTTCCTCATATACTCCAATACATCCGATTGATTTTCATTTATTCATCAATGGTAAGTCTGACTCTATTCAAGAACACCTGCCATGAGTGAGCACTTGTGTAAATAAACCTTCGATTTCCCCATGCATATCTCTCTGAGAGAGAAACAAGTCTTACTGGTCCTCCAGGGAAAACGCAAGCAGCCTGAGAATCAGAGCTGGAAGCCTTGTGACCAGAGATGCTGAGAGCTGGGTGAGGCGGCCCGGCAGGGACAACATGGACCATGAGGACCTTCCCAGACACCATTGTGAAGGGTAACTCCCAAGGGCCACATGTGGGCCTCCTCTGAGCCAGGGGAGGACTCACAAACAGACCCAGTGGGAGTGTCTATGGTACCTCACCTCATTCAGCAAATTTGAGCTGCTCCTTTTCGTGGAGAAAAAGTGGCCCTATGCACACTGTGATGGAAGACTTTGGGGCTGAAACCCCAGATGTGGGATGTCTGTCATCCCACGCAGCAAACCTGCATCTGGGCCTTGTCACATGAAACACACACATATGGGCCATGATTGTGAAGAACACAAATCATACACCTTACCTTCAGTGACCTTGTTCTGCCCCTTACAGTATAATCCTCCCCGTGAACCGGGACCAGAGATCTGCTGTCAGTTCACTTTAAACCAGTTCTACAAGAATCACCCACCCAAAAATCAGACCTTTCATTCAGCCCTGGTAAAGAACTAGGAGGAGCAGAGTTCCTGACATTACTGAGGACTTGTTGACAATGAAAGTCATGGACAGCCCACCTTTCTCCAGCTCCTGGGAAGCAATAGGTCAGTGAGGAATGCAGAACTCTGGTGGCAAGTTGACAGTGGGAAAAGTGACTTTCTGATGAAATAACAGGATAAACATT
>NW_025797602.1:0-6878 GCF_021613505.1 Equus quagga | reverse complement strand
AATGTTTATCCTGTTATTTCATCAGAAAGTCACTTTTCCCACTGTCAACTTGCCACCAGAGTTCTGCATTCCTCACTGACCTATTGCTTCCCAGGAGCTGGAGAAAGGTGGGCTGTCCATGACTTTCATTGTCAACAAGTCCTCAGTAATGTCAGGAACTCTGCTCCTCCTAGTTCTTTACCAGGGCTGAATGAAAGGTCTGATTTTTGGGTGGGTGATTCTTGTAGAACTGGTTTAAAGTGAACTGACAGCAGATCTCTGGTCCCGGTTCACGGGGAGGATTATACTGTAAGGGGCAGAACAAGGTCACTGAAGGTAAGGTGTATGATTTGTGTTCTTCACAATCATGGCCCATATGTGTGTGTTTCATGTGACAAGGCCCAGATGCAGGTTTGCTGCGTGGGATGACAGACATCCCACATCTGGGGTTTCAGCCCCAAAGTCTTCCATCACAGTGTGCATAGGGCCACTTTTTCTCCACGAAAAGGAGCAGCTCAAATTTGCTGAATGAGGTGAGGTACCATAGACACTCCCACTGGGTCTGTTTGTGAGTCCTCCCCTGGCTCAGAGGAGGCCCACATGTGGCCCTTGGGAGTTACCCTTCACAATGGTGTCTGGGAAGGTCCTCATGGTCCATGTTGTCCCTGCCGGGCCGCCTCACCCAGCTCTCAGCATCTCTGGTCACAAGGCTTCCAGCTCTGATTCTCAGGCTGCTTGCGTTTTCCCTGGAGGACCAGTAAGACTTGTTTCTCTCTCAGAGAGATATGCATGGGGAAATCGAAGGTTTATTTACACAAGTGCTCACTCATGGCAGGTGTTCTTGAATAGAGTCAGACTTACCATTGATGAATAAATGAAAATCAATCGGATGTATTGGAGTATATGAGGAAGTCATGTGACTTACAACTAATTTGGCCTGACCTTGTTTTTCCAAAGGGGCCTGAGGAGGCCTGTGGAGCGTGCATTGTCCATCTGCTTGAAACATTTACTATGACCCAAAGACAAGAATGATGCCCTTAAAGATGAGGATGTAACTTCCCCCCGTATCAGCATCTGTTTAAGGATTAACATCTCTTCCTGGGAACTAAGCATCAACTACCGACCTTCTGTGCTCACCTTGGGACCACCGCCCTGCTGTGCCAGCGAAGATCCTGTGACAGTTTTAAAGAGATATTCTTGTCATGTGTGATGTATGCCCTTTGTGCTAAGAGGGTCTATAACCACTCTGTACACCCCACTTCTTTGTTGCCCTTTCTTCCCTTGGGAAGAAAGGCCACTGGCTACAGTCCTCAAACTTGGCTCATAATAAGCACACCCCAATTTTGACTTATAGATTAACTATGTAAAATTTGCATTGACATTTCTTGGTGTCACTGCAGCAAGATTTCAGAGAAACCCAGCAGAAACCACTTGGAATCTACACTGAACCGGCCTTTGGTATAAACTGCCCATTGGCCCCAAAGAATCACTGCGTTCTTCAGGTGACCCTGGTGAGATCTCCCGAAACTCAGACCTCTTTATTCCAAGTCAAGAGTCCAGAGTTTATATGAGCTGTTTCCAACTTTAAGCCTGGGTGTCTTATTGGGATACTGGGTCATACCCTAGATAAGAGGAACCTGTGGGAAATTCCTAGGAAAGGGAAACCTATGGGAATTTCCTAGGCCTTGGGAGCCTATGGGGTGAACTTTGGAGTGAATAGGCAGGCTGACTTTTAATTGGGCTTTAAATTTGGAAGAATTGTGTATAAAGTCTGATCAAACTGCCTGACTGAGAAATGAGAGCCTGAACTTGTTCAGCTCTGAAGAGAAGGGCCACCAGCTTCTCCCAGCTGTAAGGTGTTCTGAGGTGACTGAGAACCTCATGGGAGTGGCAGACCCACTATACTGCCCGTAGGAATTGGTCAGACTTTATAGTAAAAACAAACTAAAAGAAAGAGGGGAAATTGAGCTTCTAAAAGCCGACCATTCCCGAATGGGCAGCCTCCCCTCGGCACTCTGGCTGGCTTCATGCTGAAACTTGCAAGTGCTTAATGAAATGGGGATAGCTGTAAATGGTTGACAAGATAACCCGGAACAATTTAAAGTTGTCTTATAGATTAACTATGTAAAATTTGCATTGACATTTCTTGGTGTCACTGCAGCAAGATTTCAGAGAAACCCAGCAGAAACCACTTGGAATCTACACTTCTGGGCTCCTTTATAAGATCCAAGTAAGAGGGAAATTGTTTTAAAAGTCCAGCGCCCCACCTTCCAGCATAATTGCTCAACTAAAGGTTCCAAAAGCTGTAAATATTTACAAAGAAAGAAAAAAAAATTCCTCCCATGCTTGTTTGTGTCCTGAGGGCTTGACTCAATAACTGTCGGGTCAAGGTCTCTATATACAATCAGACAAAGCGTAGTGGCACCCCATTTTGTAGTCAGAGATAGTCAGACAGAAACGTGGGTTGCAGTCATTCTTGGGTAAGGGCCCTACCAAACTGTCGCCAGCCTCAGAGGAATTATAGCTGTCAACAGAAGGAGCATCCTGATTAGATCAGATTATTTAAGAGGTGCACTTAAAAGCAAAACCTTCAAAATTCCAAAATAACCTTATTGAAAGTTTTATTGCAAAAAGCTAATAGAAAATTAAGTTATAAAAGGTACCTAAGGGAAAATGTGTGGGGCCATAGTTTACAGACACCAGCAAAATATACTCCCAAAGTTAATGAGACTCTGAGAGGCATTCTGGGAGACTGCTGTGTTAAAGGTAATGGAATTATTCAATACTGTCAGGTAGTTACTGTTTGTCCCTCTGAAACCTGACAGGACATTTGAAAGTATTTAGCACCTTATGATGACAAATTCAGCAAAACTGGAAGCTGATATTCAAAGCCTGATCAGAATTTTTTTGACTTCTTCACTAAGTTAAAATGAAACTAAGCACCCAGAGGGAAAGAAGCCAATTAGGATGAGGGAGTTGGACAGGTAGATTGACCTCCAATGTCATTAAAGTTGCAACCCAAATTTCTGAGAAATTGAGAGCCAGTCTCTTCAACTTACAAAACTTTGCAAAAGTAGCAAGCAGTTCTAGAGGCAGTTCAGATTCCACCCATTTCCCTTATCTCAAAAAGGCTTATTGCCTCACCTTTCTGGGAACTGTCATCCAGCCCACCTCCTATTCCTAAGATTGAGGAAAAAACAAAGAAAAAACACAAATGCATAAAGGTACGTGCACGCCTATGTTCATGGCAGCGTTATTCCCAACAACCAAGACTTGGAGGCAACGTAGGTGCCCATCAAGGGACGAATGGATAAAGAAGATGTGGTATTTATACACAATGGATACTACTCAGCCATAAGAAATGATGAAATCCAGCCATTTGTGACAACATGGATGGACCTTGAGGGAATTATGCTAAGTGAAATAAGTCACAGGGAGAAAGTCAAATACCGTATGATCTCACTCATATCCGGGAGATAAAAACAATGACAAACAAACAGATAGCAACAGAGATTCGACTAGTGTGTATCAGAGGGGAAGGTGGGAGGGAGGAAGGTGAAAGGGGTGATGACGTGCATGTGTGTGGTGATGGAGTCTAAGTCTTTGGGTGGTGAACATGATGTAATCAACACAGAATTTGAAACACATTACGATGCACACCTGAAATATATACAATGTTATAAACCAATGTTACTGAAGCAAAAAAAGAAAAAGAAAAAGAAAAGAAAATGGGGACAAAGAAAAAAAAGAGAAGTGAACCACAGGTAAGCCTGCAGGACACTAGGCCATCCACATGTCATTTTTGTGGAAAAAACTGGCCCTGGCTCCCAAACGCCTTCTTCCTGAAATAAATACAATGGAAATGTGACCAGGCCCACTCTGCTCTCTAGTTTGTGTGTAAATCAATGCCACCTTCTGTGACTAAGGTAGTAGGTGTTTAAATGGAACGGCCTTAAGCAGGTCACTTTCTATGGCTCTAAGGCATTGAGCAATGAATGGAAACAACAGAAAGACAGAATTTGGCTGAAGTCAAGAAAAAGCTTTGGAAGGGCCACTGCTGCATGGGGAAGGAACCACTTGATGATAGAGATGCTCCAGGAAGGGCAGGCTGGAAGGGGATGCCCACATCAGAGCAAGGGTTCCACGTGGTGGCTCTGAAAATTCCCCCATCCCTGAACTTCTAGGACAATATGACAGAGTCCACGTGCACAGAAGAGCCCTCCTACTGCACTCATGCAATCCTGCCTCAGAGTTGAGAGGAGGCTGCCAGTCCTTACCGCTTCCACACGTCAAGCTGTAGGCCGTGCAGCATGACCAACAAGCAATGACCTTGATGTCCATTTGCTCGGAACCACAGAAAGCTCAGGCCCTGCACCAAGCAGCCGGGCAGCAGTGCAGCCAGGGCCAGTCCCCCCCAGAGGATTTGTCCGGCGGTGAAGTAGTAAACCTCAGTGCAGAGGCCTGCGGGAGGGAAGAGGAAAGACCAGGGTCAGTGGAAGGCTGGAGTGAGACTGGGTCCCCAGCCAGCACTGTTTCTCTGCCTCCAGCAGGGCTCTCAGCTAGACCCAGCCCATGAATGTGCAGAGCCAGCTGTCAGTCCAGGACAGGTGTGAGGTTGAAGGAAAGGCCAGGCCTTTCCAGGGGACCCAGAGGATCAGACACCAGGTCCTAGGAAGGGACTGTTGGATGGCACACGACAGCAGCTGCAAAAAACACCCAGCATGAGGTATGTGCTCAAAAAATGTTAAGCCTCCTCTCTGTGGCTGCTGTCTTCATTTTACCTTTGAGGATGGTAGGGTGGAGTAACCGGGTGGGCAGAGTGAGAGATCCAGGTCAGGATCTGCATCCCCATCAGTGACAGTGGGGTGGGAGCTTGTATCTGTCCAGCACCAGCAAGTGCACGATGTATAGTCATCGTTTTGTGTGCCTATAATTTAGATTTTTCCATATTAAAAGTTTAAAACGGACTTATGGTCACACGAAGCTGCGATAGCAGAAAGAGAGCACTGCCCGCACGCTGTACAGATAGGAACCTGCGGGTGTGGACAGAGGAACCAGGGTCCTGCAGCCCTTCCTTGCTCCCCGAGCCCTGTCATCTGCTCTAACCACTGTGTGTTTCCTGCCACACACCGCAAGCCAGTGTCCCTGCACAAAAAGTCTGTAGAGGAGTCACTGCCCCGCCCAGGCTGAGGAATTCGGAGACCTTTGCTGCTCCAGACTAGGAGAAAAGGAGGGAGAATACCCACGCGACCGCCTGGAGTGGGTGCTGAGACGTGAGGGTCCTGTCTTGTCTTAGCCCTTCTCGGCGGGGGGCTCGACCTGGGAGCTTTGGTGCGGACCTCACAGGGGCTCCTGGTGTGGCTTTGAAACAGCGCGGCGGGGGCGCCCTTTTGGGGACTGACAGGGATGGCTGTTCAAAGAAGGGACCCCGCTAACAGGTGTCAGGAACTGGCTCCCAGGGGTCTAGTTCAAAGCCTACGCCCGCGAGGGTCTCTAAGTACGTGGGTGCTTGGGAGCGGCGCAGAGTCACTGGGGGTCGCGAGGGCGGGGGCCTCCTTAAATCCACCCCAATCCCCGGGACGGCGCCAAGGAAGAGGAGTCTGCAGGGAGCAAGGCGGAAGTGAGCGGAGGCCTCCTCTCTGGCACCGAAAGAGCTACCAGCTCAAATTGGAATGGCACTAAACAGTGTTGCCATCTTATGCGGCCGGGACCCGGCTCCTAGCGCGACTGGGGTGTCCCGGGCAGGTTGCCTCCAGCCCGTCCTAAGGCCCGAAGCGGAGAAAGTCCTCCAGGGCCGCGCGGACACCCAGCCCGGTCCCATCCCCCAACCCCTCAACTCGGGACCCTAAGCTGCCTCGCCCACCGCAGAGACCCCCAGGCTGGCTGTGGTGATGGGAAAGCAGGACGCACCCATGAGGAGTTCAGCACATCTCACACCCGCAGCACTTGGCTGAATTCAGGAGGCCGTTCTGGATGAAAGGGCGGGCTCCAGGCGCCTAGGCGCCAGGCGAGGATTATTTATCCTTGGGGGACCATGCATCTGCGGAGGATCGTGCATCCGCAGGGCGATCGTGCATCCGTGGGGGTCTCATGTGATGAGGATTTTTAGGCTGGTTACTTTTAAAACTACAGATAAGAAGCAGGCTCCGAGGAGTGGAATTTGTTTGCCCTTTGACTCACATACCCATGCCTTAAATTTAGCCCTAACCCTCAACTTGGGGCAGCAGCAGGAGCTCTGACTGCCCGTGGGTCCTGTCCCCATGCAAGCGGGGGCAGCAGCAGCAGCTCTGCCTGCCCATGGGCCCTGTCCCCATGCCAGCGGGGGCAGCAGAAGCAGCGGCAGCAGAAGCTCTGACTGCCCGTGGGTCCTGTCCCCATGCTATTCTATACTATTCTCTAAATAAAAGAGCACTCCTGCCAGATCTTGAGAGTCTAAGAAATCTTTCTTTCGACTCCTCGGCTCACCGACCCCGCATCATCATGCACGGTGCACCATGCATCCTTGGGAGGAATCATGCATCCACAGTAGGATCGTGGATCCGCGGGAATCCAGGAAGGACTGGACTGGGGTCCTCAGCCGGCGGGAGGGGTGCCGTCGTGTTTGCACTTGCTCGCAGCGTTGTGCCCGGGCATAGATAGGCTGCCTGCACCTACTGGGATGGCGCGTGCGTCCCAGGGCATCTGGGTGGATTGGGGTGTTGGAAGGATGAGCACGGCAGGCTTCCAGGCCTCGGCTGCCCCGCACTCATGCGCTCTCCTGTCGGCCGCCAACAGCAGGGCGGAGAGCCCCAGGACCCCCGCGTGCATCCTCCGCGCCGGGACCCCGGCCCCCACCTCCTGCCGCCAGGCCCGCTCCTTGGCCCCCGCCCCTTCCCTTGCCCGCCGCCCCAAGGCGGGGA
>NW_025797601.1:0-7086 GCF_021613505.1 Equus quagga | reverse complement strand
ACCTCCCCCAAGCATCTCCAGGGGTCCCGCGATATCTAACAGGAATCCAGAACACTCCCCCCCCATATCACATGTGAAAGCACTGCTTTACCTGACTACTACAAAAGCACAGCTCTGTTTCCAGGAGCCCCCACCAACCTTGCGCAGCCGCCCATCATGACTGGGCTTCATCTGTCTTACAGCCTCAAATCTCATTGCCAGCCAACACACTTGCAATTGCAGATAACCAAAAACTCAGCTTGAACTGGAGAAAATAAACCAGGGCCACAGTTTGAGCAATCCAGAAGAAGGTCAGCCTTCGGGGACCTTGGACCCTATGCAGACCAATGTCCCCAGGAACCCAGAATATTTTCAACAGTGTCTGATTTATGCCCAGACCCACTTCTTCACAAAAGCGAGATGGCTACTGCAATCCTGGGGCAGTGTTGTTTTTGTACCTTTCAAGACAAAAAGAGCTTTTCTTTCTCCAATGACTGAACAAACATGCTGGGTTTCACAGTCATGGAAGTTTCCACCACAACCCACCCTTTATCATCATTTCGGTGAATGGAATCTCCCTTCTAGTTGCTGGGGCCTTGGTTAGGGGTCCATTCTGGAAAACTCTCTGAGGTCAGGAGTGTGGGTTAAGCATCCCACACAGGAGCGGGAAGTGAGGCCATTCCCACCTGAGCGGTGTGCCTGAGGGAGAGGGGTTGCGTAACGGACAGCATCTCATGCACAAAAGTCAATAGTTGTGTTGTAATCAGGATCACAGCACGTGAGGTTCCAGAATCAAATGTTGTGCAAGCACCTAGGAGCCTTGTAAATAGAGGCTCCTTCCACCTGCAGCAGCCTCGCTGGGTCCCAGTCTCGGAGCAGCTCCTCATCTTCTCCTGCTGTTCAGGGTCCAGCCGGCATTCACCATGCGGTGTCTCTGCTTCGTGCTCCTGACCTGCTTCATCCTCTTTCCTCACTTTGGCCCAGGTGAGCTCTGAAGCCAGGCTGGTGTGGGGCACGGGGTTCTCATGCCCAGGGAATGGGACACAGGCCATATAAGTGGAGTGGCTCAGGGTCTGGAAATAAGTAATAAATCTGAGCATCAAGGAGAGTATCAACCAAAGAATGAATGTCTCATGGGAGATTCTTAGCATGCTCTTAATGGACTGAAACATGGCCCTCAGTAATTCTCAGGCTAAGTTTGGGGTCATTTCCCTGGAAGATGAACCCAGTGAGTAGGTAGAGACAACACCACGGGGCCAGGCCAGGCTTTCAGGCCTTGGAAGAGGCCATGGGGATAATGAGGTGCCATCCCCAGGGCTCATTTGCTGTGCGACTTCCCTGCCTGGGAGAGAGCCCAGGATAAAGGAGAGAGCTGGAGCCAGGAGCCAAAACACCAGTGTGTTTTTCTCAGCTCTGATGCTGACTCACAGTGTGCACTTAGACAAGTCTCTGAGCTGTCCTCAAACTCAACCTTGTCTTCTCCTGAAAAGGAGGACAAACCCCAGAGTCGTACAGAGTCTAATTGAGGACAAACAAGGGAGAGCTTAGGAGGGTCCTCGCGGAGCAGCAGAGACATGCCAGGTGTGTTCCCCCTCTGTGATCCCTGCCCTTTTACTGTGTGTGGTCTCTGACTAGATGGCCCACGGTGACAGGCCCACACCCCTGCCACAGCTGAGGCCTGGATGCAGCACAGAGGGCAGCAGGGCGGAAGGCCCCTGACCCCGGTCTGCTCTTTCTGCCCAGTTCCTCTGGCCCAATCTCTCCTGTCCTTTTGTGCCCAGAGCGTGCTGGGACTGTGCAGTGTGAGGTGGTTCTCATCAGGCTGCGTGAGGCTGCACAGAGTCCCCTGGAGTATCTTGAGCAGGGGCTGGACACTGGGGCGCAGGTAGGGGAGCCTTGAGTCAGCATTCAGGGCAGACACTTCGGTACCTGCCCTCTTTAGAGCAGAGGCTGTCCTGCCCGCCAGGAACGAACGCAGCAGTGGCAGCAGAGCAGAAGGAGCGGGGGCTCCGTAGGGTTTCTGAGGGAGGCGCCTGCAGAAGGAGCCTCTCCTGCCGGCTCCTCAGGGCCCGTGTCATGTCCCCACATTCACAGGGAATATTACTCCCTACTTAGTGACCGAAAGATTTTTCCTCTCCACAGCCTCCACCCAGCGCATAGACTCAGAAGAGGAGTGCGAGCGGGTTGGTGCCCAGTGTAAATGGTTTGCTTGCCCAGAAGATCATGAACGTCTTGGTTCCTGTTGGTTTGGGATAAAGAAATGCTGTCTGCGTGGATGGTGGGCTGAAGGACATGGGTGGACAAGGAGCCCAGAGATTTAAATAAAGGGCTGACTATAACTCTGAAAGTGCTGTGATATTATTTCCTGAAAATAAAGAAACAACCCATGCTGCATTTAAGAAAGTGATTACTACATGTAACGGTGTCTGGGAGAGACGTGTGTGGAAGCAGCGAGGGAACTGACACGTGCATAACGGGCCTAGGAGTGGGGAGGCCTGGCGTGCCTGAGATGGGAGATGCTTTTACATGGAAATGTTGGGGTTTCAGGTGTGTGCTCGAAGAGGGGATTCTAGATCCCTAATAATGGGAAGGTAACTGTAGTGTCCCCATATATGGCAGATGTGTGTCCAGGGGGAGAAAAGGAGGGTATTATCCAGGAATTCGCCTTATTCTGTTTTCCATTAACGCTGAGTAATTTCCTGGGCCTTCAAAAGTTTATCACTTGACTCTGTGAAACCCCACACCGAAAGGTAGTGGTTTAAAACAGCCAGCACCTACTGAGCTCATGAATCCATGGCTGGCAAGAGGAGCTGGGCTGAGTTGAGTGATTCTTCTGGTCACGCTTACCAGGTTATTAGTCCTCTGGGGCTGTCATAACAAACGATCACAGCCAGTGGCTTAAGCAATAAAAATTTATTTATTCACAATTTCCGAGGCTGGCAGTCCAAGATCAAGACAGCAGCGAGGTTGGCTGCTACTGAGGCCTCTGTCTCTCACTTGCTGATGGCTGACTTCTCCCTGTATCTTCCCATGGTCTTCCCGCTGTGCACACCTGTGTGCAAACTTTGTCTTCTTATCGGTACACTAGCCATCATGAATTAGGGCCCACCCTAATGACCTCATTTTGATTTAATTACCTCTTTAAAAATCTAATCTCCAAATACAATTACATTCTGAGGTACTAGGAGTTAGGACATCAAGATATGAATTTAGGGGGACACAATTCAGTCCAGAACACCTGGGCTTACTCCTGCGTCTACAGTCAGCTTCCAGGTTGGCTGGGGCTGCCTTCTAGCTGAGACAACGGGAATCTCTGAGCCAAGACTCAACTCATCTCAGACTCACCCAGGCTTGTTCTCATCGTGGTTTCCAGGGTCCCAGCAGAACCAAAGGAACCATGCAAGGTGTCTTGAAGTCTAGGCTCATAACAGGCCCCCTCTGCTGTCTTCTGTTGACTGAAGCAAGTCTTCTGACCACATAGACTCCAGAGTAATGGAAACAGACATCACCTGCCGAGGGGAGGAGATGCAAAGTCACACAATTGAGGTCCGATTCAGGGAGATGTACAATGATAGCCACTCTTCCACTGACCACAAAGAGTATCCTGGGCCCTTCTACTTTATGGGTCGGTGGGTTGTGTGAGAGGGATTATTGGCTTAGGGGGAAGGCTCTGATCTTCGCAAATGCTGCCTTAGAGACAAGATTCTCTGGAAAAATGTCAAGATGTATCCGGGCTCTGCTCTGAAGACAGGACACAGGGTCCTACCAAGTATAGTCCCAGACGTGATGCTAGTGGTTGAACTTGCTGAAAAATATCATGCATGACTAGTTGTTGCAGAGAAAAATCAGAATTTTCTCGTCTCCTTTATACTTCTTTTGCCCTTCACACTGTATTGGTTTTGGAATGTTTAGAGGGGAGGGGTCCTGTGACGTCATCTGTGCTGAAAGCCCCCGAATGTCTTCATTCAGACCTTCCCCTTCACTGTGGACCTCTATGTGACTGGAGGCGGCCGTGTCTCTCTACACCCAGGAGCAGGACTGAGTCGGGGAGGTGAAGGCGGGGTCTTTAACACCCCAATCATCTCCTGCAGGCTCCTCCCTCCAGCTGCCCAAGGAAGGATGAACTAGAGATAACGCCAAGAACTTGCAACACAAATGCAGCTTCGAAACCATCCCCCAAACCCTCCACCACACTGCTCTGTCTAAATGCTTCCTACATAGACCTCTGGAGCCCCTGCCTCTGCCCACACAGCCCCCGAATCAGAACACTCTCCAAGTCTGAGCCTAACTCTCCCGCTGCATCTGCCCCCTGCCCTCTCCTGCTGTCTAATCATCTCACCGCACACACCCTGCCTGTCCATGCTGTGTCATGCCCACGGGGAAGGACCTTCCCTGGCTTAATAGCAGCTCCCCTTCCTACTACCCATGAGAATTATTCACCTCTTCCTGGGTTCTCCCTGAACATTCATCCACCAGGGCTGTTGGATGCTAAAGAGTGCAGAAGAGAAGGAAAAGTCTGCACAGTGACTGGCCGAGGGATCAGGATGTCTGCAAATCATCATCCTTTATAACCCCAGACCCCTGCATGCATTCACGCCACCAGTATTTATTGAGTGTTGCATCAGTGCCAGGTCCTGAAGTGAAGAACTCAGATCTCATCCCTCCTCCTGGGTATGACATTCCAGTGGAGGCAGATGGACAATGAGAAAATCAACTCATTAAGTGACACCCGTGCTGAGAAGAAGAAGAAAGCAGAGGTGGGGATGCCTATGTCCACCAGGTGCTAGTTTATGCTGGGTGGCCTGCATGACCACTTTTCTTCTCTTTTCGATTGGCAATTAACATTAGTTCGTTACTGACACTCTCAGTAGAACATGCACTGAGGAATTCCACCACCTGCTGTAACAGCTCTTACAAAGCAGGAGAAGAACAATGTCCTCAGACCCCCTGACACAGAATCAATAAGGGGCTCACCCTGTTTACAGATTCCTGGAGGGCACGGAGTCAGCCTCGCGTTCCTCCCTCCCTTCACCCCAAGTCTCCAGGAGCGCTGCTGCCTCATGAGACAGAGTGGCCTGCTCCTCCCAGGAACACTGCCTGGTCCGTGATGAGGGACAGTGTGGGCATGAGCCATTGCCCCAAACACACACATATGTGGTTCCTTGTCTCCAGTAGGGGGATGCTTCCAATTTAATCCAAACAAAACACACTTTAGAGATTGGTGTTTGAGCTCCATGATCTCTGCACTTTCCTGGCAGTTAAATATGCCCCTTTGGCAGCATATGCCCATGCCGTCAGCAGCACCTCCCCACTCATGATCCTCTCCTCGAAACAAGTTCAAATGAGAGTCAGGCAGGAAAGCATGGAGAGTCGAGCAAGTCTTGAAAAGGGAGACACATAAGCAGAAGAGGGTCAAGATCTGAGGTCAGCAGACACTGCAAAATAGCCCTGGCCTGCAATCCCTCTTCCTTCTGTGAGCCGGGACAGCGATTTCATGGCACTCTAACCACCACCTGGATGCTGCAGGGAGGGGGAGAGATGGTGCTCAAGCAGAATCCTGTGATGTAGTGAGGATGTAACTATGGAAATTTTCTCAATACATTCTCCCCTCACTTGGGTTTTGATTTTTCATGCCCTTCTCCCCTGATGCTCATACAATCCGTTAGCTTTTCTCATCATCTGCCATCCAGTCGGCTCTATCCATGATTCTAGAAACAATCCCTTGGTAAAGGGGTGCTGCGGTACTTTCCTCTGACTATTTAGTTCAACGCACTACTTAGTTCAAGGCCACGTAGGAGCAGCCTTTGAGTCACTAGAGTTTTGAAGACTGTGTCTCTATAGAATCTGCACTACGTGTTTCCACAGGGACAATTCAAAGGAGGGAACTGGATAAAAGAGTTGGAGAAATGAAACAGCAAAACAAGAACAGTAGAGTGACAGTGGCGGGATGCAGCCCCCAAACAAAGGACTGGCACAGTTGAGAGAAGACATTGGAGTTATAAGAACCCAGAGACTCAGAGAAGGAGCCCCATCCAGCTGCGAGCCTGCCACTCTGGGAGCTCCTCTAGGGCATCATGGGCTGTTTCTGGGAGTGCCGACAATGACAGCCTAAAAGACCTCAGCTCCAGGGTGGACAGCCATTGCTTGGGGATCCACAACAGGAGCAGGAAGACAGCAGCAAGACCAATCACCTTCTCCTCCTCTGCCTTCCCATCTTCTGTGGCTCCTGTCTGCAGAACCCAAGGGCAGGCAAAGGAGGAACACACTTTGCAGAGTCTCAACTTTGGCCTCACAAGGTGGGCTTTGAAGAATCTTCTGGAGCTGAGGGGTGATACTCATTTTTCCTGTTGCTTTGGCCAACTAAGTCGAAACAAGTCCTGCCCACGCCACAAAATGATGACCCAATGGAAGCACATCCATGTCTGTTACTGCGTATCCAAACACTCCAAAATGAAGTGGCTTAAAGCAACACAGATTGTATGTGCTCCTCATTCTGTGGCCCAGTAGTCTGGGCTGCTTCTCCCAGAGGAGATCATGTGCAGTCATACGGCATTGGGACGGGACTGGGCTGTCACAGACGGCCTCGCTCATGTCTGGAGTTGGGCTCTTTCTCCCCAGAGATCCCCAAAGCTAGGTCCCTACCACCCCCAGAGATAGTGAGACAGCGGCTCTATCCCCCAGACAGTCACATTTCAAAGAGGTACCCTGTGTCCCTAAGAAAGACATTCCTGGGCTGTAAAACTGGTAAGGGACTTTTCAAAAGATTTACATACCTCTCCAAGGGACAGAGAAAGAGTTCACAGTGACAAGTTTTCTAAGTCAATGCTCTAAGGACAGGGAGCTCAGGGACCTGGAATCAGGAGGAAGTCCCTTCTAGTTTAGTCTAACTGAGGGGACATCAACGCTGGACGGTCAGAGGCTGGTCCAGCTTCTTCACAGGACAGGCTCCGGGTGCTAAGAGAGAGAATGAGAGAGACAGAGACAGAGAGAGACAGAGAGAGAGACAGAGAGAAAGAGAGAAGCAGCTGCAGGGCCTCTGCGCCTGGGCTGGGAACTCATACAACATAACTGCTCCCACATTCTCTTGGTCAGAGGAACTCACAGGCC
>NW_025797600.1:0-7086 GCF_021613505.1 Equus quagga | reverse complement strand
GGCCTGTGAGTTCCTCTGACCAAGAGAATGTGGGAGCAGTTATGTTGTATGAGTTCCCAGCCCAGGCGCAGAGGCCCTGCAGCTGCTTCTCTCTTTCTCTCTGTCTCTCTCTCTGTCTCTCTCTGTCTCTGTCTCTCTCATTCTCTCTCTTAGCACCCGGAGCCTGTCCTGTGAAGAAGCTGGACCAGCCTCTGACCGTCCAGCGTTGATGTCCCCTCAGTTAGACTAAACTAGAAGGGACTTCCTCCTGATTCCAGGTCCCTGAGCTCCCTGTCCTTAGAGCATTGACTTAGAAAACTTGTCACTGTGAACTCTTTCTCTGTCCCTTGGAGAGGTATGTAAATCTTTTGAAAAGTCCCTTACCAGTTTTACAGCCCAGGAATGTCTTTCTTAGGGACACAGGGTACCTCTTTGAAATGTGACTGTCTGGGGGATAGAGCCGCTGTCTCACTATCTCTGGGGGTGGTAGGGACCTAGCTTTGGGGATCTCTGGGGAGAAAGAGCCCAACTCCAGACATGAGCGAGGCCGTCTGTGACAGCCCAGTCCCGTCCCAATGCCGTATGACTGCACATGATCTCCTCTGGGAGAAGCAGCCCAGACTACTGGGCCACAGAATGAGGAGCACATACAATCTGTGTTGCTTTAAGCCACTTCATTTTGGAGTGTTTGGATACGCAGTAACAGACATGGATGTGCTTCCATTGGGTCATCATTTTGTGGCGTGGGCAGGACTTGTTTCGACTTAGTTGGCCAAAGCAACAGGAAAAATGAGTATCACCCCTCAGCTCCAGAAGATTCTTCAAAGCCCACCTTGTGAGGCCAAAGTTGAGACTCTGCAAAGTGTGTTCCTCCTTTGCCTGCCCTTGGGTTCTGCAGACAGGAGCCACAGAAGATGGGAAGGCAGAGGAGGAGAAGGTGATTGGTCTTGCTGCTGTCTTCCTGCTCCTGTTGTGGATCCCCAAGCAATGGCTGTCCACCCTGGAGCTGAGGTCTTTTAGGCTGTCATTGTCGGCACTCCCAGAAACAGCCCATGATGCCCTAGAGGAGCTCCCAGAGTGGCAGGCTCGCAGCTGGATGGGGCTCCTTCTCTGAGTCTCTGGGTTCTTATAACTCCAATGTCTTCTCTCAACTGTGCCAGTCCTTTGTTTGGGGGCTGCATCCCGCCACTGTCACTCTACTGTTCTTGTTTTGCTGTTTCATTTCTCCAACTCTTTTATCCAGTTCCCTCCTTTGAATTGTCCCTGTGGAAACACGTAGTGCAGATTCTATAGAGACACAGTCTTCAAAACTCTAGTGACTCAAAGGCTGCTCCTACGTGGCCTTGAACTAAGTAGTGCGTTGAACTAAATAGTCAGAGGAAAGTACCGCAGCACCCCTTTACCAAGGGATTGTTTCTAGAATCATGGATAGAGCCGACTGGATGGCAGATGATGAGAAAAGCTAACGGATTGTATGAGCATCAGGGGAGAAGGGCATGAAAAATCAAAACCCAAGTGAGGGGAGAATGTATTGAGAAAATTTCCATAGTTACATCCTCACTACATCACAGGATTCTGCTTGAGCACCATCTCTCCCCCTCCCTGCAGCATCCAGGTGGTGGTTAGAGTGCCATGAAATCGCTGTCCCGGCTCACAGAAGGAAGAGGGATTGCAGGCCAGGGCTATTTTGCAGTGTCTGCTGACCTCAGATCTTGACCCTCTTCTGCTTATGTGTCTCCCTTTTCAAGACTTGCTCGACTCTCCATGCTTTCCTGCCTGACTCTCATTTGAACTTGTTTCGAGGAGAGGATCATGAGTGGGGAGGTGCTGCTGACGGCATGGGCATATGCTGCCAAAGGGGCATATTTAACTGCCAGGAAAGTGCAGAGATCATGGAGCTCAAACACCAATCTCTAAAGTGTGTTTTGTTTGGATTAAATTGGAAGCATCCCCCTACTGGAGACAAGGAACCACATATGTGTGTGTTTGGGGCAATGGCTCATGCCCACACTGTCCCTCATCACGGACCAGGCAGTGTTCCTGGGAGGAGCAGGCCACTCTGTCTCATGAGGCAGCAGCGCTCCTGGAGACTTGGGGTGAAGGGAGGGAGGAACGCGAGGCTGACTCCGTGCCCTCCAGGAATCTGTAAACAGGGTGAGCCCCTTATTGATTCTGTGTCAGGGGGTCTGAGGACATTGTTCTTCTCCTGCTTTGTAAGAGCTGTTACAGCAGGTGGTGGAATTCCTCAGTGCATGTTCTACTGAGAGTGTCAGTAACGAACTAATGTTAATTGCCAATCGAAAAGAGAAGAAAAGTGGTCATGCAGGCCACCCAGCATAAACTAGCACCTGGTGGACATAGGCATCCCCACCTCTGCTTTCTTCTTCTTCTCAGCACGGGTGTCACTTAATGAGTTGATTTTCTCATTGTCCATCTGCCTCCACTGGAATGTCATACCCAGGAGGAGGGATGAGATCTGAGTTCTTCACTTCAGGACCTGGCACTGATGCAACACTCAATAAATACTGGTGGCGTGAATGCATGCAGGGGTCTGGGGTTATAAAGGATGATGATTTGCAGACATCCTGATCCCTCGGCCAGTCACTGTGCAGACTTTTCCTTCTCTTCTGCACTCTTTAGCATCCAACAGCCCTGGTGGATGAATGTTCAGGGAGAACCCAGGAAGAGGTGAATAATTCTCATGGGTAGTAGGAAGGGGAGCTGCTATTAAGCCAGGGAAGGTCCTTCCCCGTGGGCATGACACAGCATGGACAGGCAGGGTGTGTGCGGTGAGATGATTAGACAGCAGGAGAGGGCAGGGGGCAGATGCAGCGGGAGAGTTAGGCTCAGACTTGGAGAGTGTTCTGATTCGGGGGCTGTGTGGGCAGAGGCAGGGGCTCCAGAGGTCTATGTAGGAAGCATTTAGACAGAGCAGTGTGGTGGAGGGTTTGGGGGATGGTTTCGAAGCTGCATTTGTGTTGCAAGTTCTTGGCGTTATCTCTAGTTCATCCTTCCTTGGGCAGCTGGAGGGAGGAGCCTGCAGGAGATGATTGGGGTGTTAAAGACCCCGCCTTCACCTCCCCGACTCAGTCCTGCTCCTGGGTGTAGAGAGACACGGCCGCCTCCAGTCACATAGAGGTCCACAGTGAAGGGGAAGGTCTGAATGAAGACATTCGGGGGCTTTCAGCACAGATGACGTCACAGGACCCCTCCCCTCTAAACATTCCAAAACCAATACAGTGTGAAGGGCAAAAGAAGTATAAAGGAGACGAGAAAATTCTGATTTTTCTCTGCAACAACTAGTCATGCATGATATTTTTCAGCAAGTTCAACCACTAGCATCACGTCTGGGACTATACTTGGTAGGACCCTGTGTCCTGTCTTCAGAGCAGAGCCCGGATACATCTTGACATTTTTCCAGAGAATCTTGTCTCTAAGGCAGCATTTGCGAAGATCAGAGCCTTCCCCCTAAGCCAATAATCCCTCTCACACAACCCACCGACCCATAAAGTAGAAGGGCCCAGGATACTCTTTGTGGTCAGTGGAAGAGTGGCTATCATTGTACATCTCCCTGAATCGGACCTCAATTGTGTGACTTTGCATCTCCTCCCCTCGGCAGGTGATGTCTGTTTCCATTACTCTGGAGTCTATGTGGTCAGAAGACTTGCTTCAGTCAACAGAAGACAGCAGAGGGGGCCTGTTATGAGCCTAGACTTCAAGACACCTTGCATGGTTCCTTTGGTTCTGCTGGGACCCTGGAAACCACGATGAGAACAAGCCTGGGTGAGTCTGAGATGAGTTGAGTCTTGGCTCAGAGATTCCCGTTGTCTCAGCTAGAAGGCAGCCCCAGCCAACCTGGAAGCTGACTGTAGACGCAGGAGTAAGCCCAGGTGTTCTGGACTGAATTGTGTCCCCCTAAATTCATATCTTGATGTCCTAACTCCTAGTACCTCAGAATGTAATTGTATTTGGAGATTAGATTTTTAAAGAGGTAATTAAATCAAAATGAGGTCATTAGGGTGGGCCCTAATTCATGATGGCTAGTGTACCGATAAGAAGACAAAGTTTGCACACAGGTGTGCACAGCGGGAAGACCATGGGAAGATACAGGGAGAAGTCAGCCATCAGCAAGTGAGAGACAGAGGCCTCAGTAGCAGCCAACCTCGCTGCTGTCTTGATCTTGGACTGCCAGCCTCGGAAATTGTGAATAAATAAATTTTTATTGCTTAAGCCACTGGCTGTGATCGTTTGTTATGACAGCCCCAGAGGACTAATAACCTGGTAAGCGTGACCAGAAGAATCACTCAACTCAGCCCAGCTCCTCTTGCCAGCCATGGATTCATGAGCTCAGTAGGTGCTGGCTGTTTTAAACCACTACCTTTCGGTGTGGGGTTTCACAGAGTCAAGTGATAAACTTTTGAAGGCCCAGGAAATTACTCAGCGTTAATGGAAAACAGAATAAGGCGAATTCCTGGATAATACCCTCCTTTTCTCCCCCTGGACACACATCTGCCATATATGGGGACACTACAGTTACCTTCCCATTATTAGGGATCTAGAATCCCCTCTTCGAGCACACACCTGAAACCCCAACATTTCCATGTAAAAGCATCTCCCATCTCAGGCACGCCAGGCCTCCCCACTCCTAGGCCCGTTATGCACGTGTCAGTTCCCTCGCTGCTTCCACACACGTCTCTCCCAGACACCGTTACATGTAGTAATCACTTTCTTAAATGCAGCATGGGTTGTTTCTTTATTTTCAGGAAATAATATCACAGCACTTTCAGAGTTATAGTCAGCCCTTTATTTAAATCTCTGGGCTCCTTGTCCACCCATGTCCTTCAGCCCACCATCCACGCAGACAGCATTTCTTTATCCCAAACCAACAGGAACCAAGACGTTCATGATCTTCTGGGCAAGCAAACCATTTACACTGGGCACCAACCCGCTCGCACTCCTCTTCTGAGTCTATGCGCTGGGTGGAGGCTGTGGAGAGGAAAAATCTTTCGGTCACTAAGTAGGGAGTAATATTCCCTGTGAATGTGGGGACATGACACGGGCCCTGAGGAGCCGGCAGGAGAGGCTCCTTCTGCAGGCGCCTCCCTCAGAAACCCTACGGAGCCCCCGCTCCTTCTGCTCTGCTGCCACTGCTGCGTTCGTTCCTGGCGGGCAGGACAGCCTCTGCTCTAAAGAGGGCAGGTACCGAAGTGTCTGCCCTGAATGCTGACTCAAGGCTCCCCTACCTGCGCCCCAGTGTCCAGCCCCTGCTCAAGATACTCCAGGGGACTCTGTGCAGCCTCACGCAGCCTGATGAGAACCACCTCACACTGCACAGTCCCAGCACGCTCTGGGCACAAAAGGACAGGAGAGATTGGGCCAGAGGAACTGGGCAGAAAGAGCAGACCGGGGTCAGGGGCCTTCCGCCCTGCTGCCCTCTGTGCTGCATCCAGGCCTCAGCTGTGGCAGGGGTGTGGGCCTGTCACCGTGGGCCATCTAGTCAGAGACCACACACAGTAAAAGGGCAGGGATCACAGAGGGGGAACACACCTGGCATGTCTCTGCTGCTCCGCGAGGACCCTCCTAAGCTCTCCCTTGTTTGTCCTCAATTAGACTCTGTACGACTCTGGGGTTTGTCCTCCTTTTCAGGAGAAGACAAGGTTGAGTTTGAGGACAGCTCAGAGACTTGTCTAAGTGCACACTGTGAGTCAGCATCAGAGCTGAGAAAAACACACTGGTGTTTTGGCTCCTGGCTCCAGCTCTCTCCTTTATCCTGGGCTCTCTCCCAGGCAGGGAAGTCGCACAGCAAATGAGCCCTGGGGATGGCACCTCATTATCCCCATGGCCTCTTCCAAGGCCTGAAAGCCTGGCCTGGCCCCGTGGTGTTGTCTCTACCTACTCACTGGGTTCATCTTCCAGGGAAATGACCCCAAACTTAGCCTGAGAATTACTGAGGGCCATGTTTCAGTCCATTAAGAGCATGCTAAGAATCTCCCATGAGACATTCATTCTTTGGTTGATACTCTCCTTGATGCTCAGATTTATTACTTATTTCCAGACCCTGAGCCACTCCACTTATATGGCCTGTGTCCCATTCCCTGGGCATGAGAACCCCGTGCCCCACACCAGCCTGGCTTCAGAGCTCACCTGGGCCAAAGTGAGGAAAGAGGATGAAGCAGGTCAGGAGCACGAAGCAGAGACACCGCATGGTGAATGCCGGCTGGACCCTGAACAGCAGGAGAAGATGAGGAGCTGCTCCGAGACTGGGACCCAGCGAGGCTGCTGCAGGTGGAAGGAGCCTCTATTTACAAGGCTCCTAGGTGCTTGCACAACATTTGATTCTGGAACCTCACGTGCTGTGATCCTGATTACAACACAACTATTGACTTTTGTGCATGAGATGCTGTCCGTTACGCAACCCCTCTCCCTCAGGCACACCGCTCAGGTGGGAATGGCCTCACTTCCCGCTCCTGTGTGGGATGCTTAACCCACACTCCTGACCTCAGAGAGTTTTCCAGAATGGACCCCTAACCAAGGCCCCAGCAACTAGAAGGGAGATTCCATTCACCGAAATGATGATAAAGGGTGGGTTGTGGTGGAAACTTCCATGACTGTGAAACCCAGCATGTTTGTTCAGTCATTGGAGAAAGAAAAGCTCTTTTTGTCTTGAAAGGTACAAAAACAACACTGCCCCAGGATTGCAGTAGCCATCTCGCTTTTGTGAAGAAGTGGGTCTGGGCATAAATCAGACACTGTTGAAAATATTCTGGGTTCCTGGGGACATTGGTCTGCATAGGGTCCAAGGTCCCCGAAGGCTGACCTTCTTCTGGATTGCTCAAACTGTGGCCCTGGTTTATTTTCTCCAGTTCAAGCTGAGTTTTTGGTTATCTGCAATTGCAAGTGTGTTGGCTGGCAATGAGATTTGAGGCTGTAAGACAGATGAAGCCCAGTCATGATGGGCGGCTGCGCAAGGTTGGTGGGGGCTCCTGGAAACAGAGCTGTGCTTTTGTAGTAGTCAGGTAAAGCAGTGCTTTCACATGTGATATGGGGGGGGAGTGTTCTGGATTCCTGTTAGATATCGCGGGACCCCTGGAGATGCTTGGGGGAGGT
>NW_025797599.1:0-2118 GCF_021613505.1 Equus quagga | reverse complement strand
CAACATAACTGCTCCCACATTCTCTTGGTCAGAGGAACTCACAGGCCAGCCAAATTCCAGGGTTGAAGAAAAAGCTCCACCCCTTAATGCAGAAGTGGGAAAGTCACAGGGCAGACAGCTGAGCACGCGAGGATAGAAGGAATTCGTCGTCCTTTTTAGATCTGCCACAAAAGGCTTAGATATAGCGTCAGGTGTGGACACTTAGTCAGACATGCTTCTCTACCTTCTGAGGTTGCTCCACCCACTCCCACTCCCCGTCTACTTCATCTCATGGCTCTGACTTGGGGTAGAAACCACTCTCTTCTGAGCTGAGGCTATTGCCCTGGGAAAATAATCCCTTTCCCCAAGATGTTTTCTACTTTTCCTTTCAACAACAGCCCCCGCAGCTTCAAGACAGAAGACACTGACTAGAGCTCTTATTCATACTGCTGCTGTCTCAGGAGAAAGACCCGCCTCCAAATTTTTAAAGCAGTGCCTAGTTTTTTAACATATGAGATATGGGATACATCCAGATGCTCAGATAATACGTAGGAATTAGGGGAAATATTTTGTCTTAAAAGTTGAAATGCATGGAATACCTCAGTGATCCCTCCTCAACCAAAAACACCCCCTACTCCCAATCCTAACTCCTGTACGTGATTTCAATTTTATATTCCTTTTCTAGCAGCTGGAATCCTGCTCCCAGTGTGTACAAACTGTGACATTCTCCCTTTGCAGGACAACTTGGAAAGGAGCATCTGGGGACTGGAATCAATAAAAGGGGAGGTTGTAGCAGAGGAGAGGGAGTGGGACTTTGTCAATAAGGTTTTGGGGACATGAAGCTGAAGGACTGGAAACCCAGACCTTAGGACTGCACGCTTATATTGGATTAGAGGGAAGAGATTCAGAATATTTACAGGACGTTTTGATCGTCTGTGTGGTAGAGCTGACTCTCTGAAATGGAGAGAGACCTAGAAGACGAGAATTGGAACTTCTGATGAGAAAACAGCAAAGGCTTTGAAGCCTGATGGCAAACTGGGCATGAGGAGGGGAGGAAAGGCTCTCAGGATAAGTAAACATTCCCTTTAGGGAAATAAAGCATTTGATAAGAAGCACAGTGAAACTGTAGGGAGGAACCAGAGATGTCTGACTCTGTGGTGTTATTCTGGTAAATGGGAAACAATCAGAAGAGTTTCACAGGTTCAGCTGCACCGTCCACTCTGCTCTTCCCTTCAAGAGGGTGCGTTCTTCCACGGCGGGTGGCTCTGCTACAGGACTTGCCCAGGGAAGGAGGGAGCGCTCCACCTCACCCACCACCTGATCAGTGCAGCAAGGTCCTGGGGATGGGAAACACCCTTGACTCAAGGACGGCACCAAAAGCTGCCCCAAAATAAAAAGGAGCAAGAGTTTGGCTATTGCCTGCTTTAGGAGTTACAGATTCCAACTTCATCATCACCATCAGCATGCCAAAGTACCACTTCTTCCTTAAATTATAGGGCAGATTTAGAGAGATAGATAGATAGATAGATAGATAGATAGATAGATAGAGATTGAGATCCTGAGACATGGTTTTCTAGTGCCCACCTTTCCATCTTACACACTGGAACCCAGATTAACCCTCAAGTCCATCCAGAGAATCTTTAGCGAGGACAGAGATCCTAATGGATTTGGGCAAGAGAAGCAGAGAAGTAGCCAGATAACCCCCCTACCCCCTATAAGACTTCCAAGGACCAATTAAGGCCTGGAATCCCACTCCTCCCACAGACACGGGCACTCTCTGACTGGTGGGTACCCAACTGCCTTTCAGTGGCCCAGAGGCGGTGACCAGTTTAACCATCCTCTGACTAACCTGCCTGCAGTCATAACTACCGGGAAGCACTTTTCCAGGGCCCATTAGAAGGTTGGGAAGAGCAGAGGAAAGGCTGCTGCCCACATGATGAAGCGGGATCTGATCTGTCCTTTCCTCCTAGGAACCAGAAACGCTGCCCTCCCTCCCCGCCCTGCTGGCAACTTGGGTAAAGCAGAACCAGACATGTTATCCTAACCGCTCAGGCCCAAATGCCCCTGGCAGGCGGGTCTCTGGCCGGAAATCTCCCCGCCTTGGGGCGGCGGGCAAGGGAAGGGGCGGGGGCCAAGGAG
>NW_025797598.1:0-2118 GCF_021613505.1 Equus quagga | reverse complement strand
CTCCTTGGCCCCCGCCCCTTCCCTTGCCCGCCGCCCCAAGGCGGGGAGATTTCCGGCCAGAGACCCGCCTGCCAGGGGCATTTGGGCCTGAGCGGTTAGGATAACATGTCTGGTTCTGCTTTACCCAAGTTGCCAGCAGGGCGGGGAGGGAGGGCAGCGTTTCTGGTTCCTAGGAGGAAAGGACAGATCAGATCCCGCTTCATCATGTGGGCAGCAGCCTTTCCTCTGCTCTTCCCAACCTTCTAATGGGCCCTGGAAAAGTGCTTCCCGGTAGTTATGACTGCAGGCAGGTTAGTCAGAGGATGGTTAAACTGGTCACCGCCTCTGGGCCACTGAAAGGCAGTTGGGTACCCACCAGTCAGAGAGTGCCCGTGTCTGTGGGAGGAGTGGGATTCCAGGCCTTAATTGGTCCTTGGAAGTCTTATAGGGGGTAGGGGGGTTATCTGGCTACTTCTCTGCTTCTCTTGCCCAAATCCATTAGGATCTCTGTCCTCGCTAAAGATTCTCTGGATGGACTTGAGGGTTAATCTGGGTTCCAGTGTGTAAGATGGAAAGGTGGGCACTAGAAAACCATGTCTCAGGATCTCAATCTCTATCTATCTATCTATCTATCTATCTATCTATCTATCTCTCTAAATCTGCCCTATAATTTAAGGAAGAAGTGGTACTTTGGCATGCTGATGGTGATGATGAAGTTGGAATCTGTAACTCCTAAAGCAGGCAATAGCCAAACTCTTGCTCCTTTTTATTTTGGGGCAGCTTTTGGTGCCGTCCTTGAGTCAAGGGTGTTTCCCATCCCCAGGACCTTGCTGCACTGATCAGGTGGTGGGTGAGGTGGAGCGCTCCCTCCTTCCCTGGGCAAGTCCTGTAGCAGAGCCACCCGCCGTGGAAGAACGCACCCTCTTGAAGGGAAGAGCAGAGTGGACGGTGCAGCTGAACCTGTGAAACTCTTCTGATTGTTTCCCATTTACCAGAATAACACCACAGAGTCAGACATCTCTGGTTCCTCCCTACAGTTTCACTGTGCTTCTTATCAAATGCTTTATTTCCCTAAAGGGAATGTTTACTTATCCTGAGAGCCTTTCCTCCCCTCCTCATGCCCAGTTTGCCATCAGGCTTCAAAGCCTTTGCTGTTTTCTCATCAGAAGTTCCAATTCTCGTCTTCTAGGTCTCTCTCCATTTCAGAGAGTCAGCTCTACCACACAGACGATCAAAACGTCCTGTAAATATTCTGAATCTCTTCCCTCTAATCCAATATAAGCGTGCAGTCCTAAGGTCTGGGTTTCCAGTCCTTCAGCTTCATGTCCCCAAAACCTTATTGACAAAGTCCCACTCCCTCTCCTCTGCTACAACCTCCCCTTTTATTGATTCCAGTCCCCAGATGCTCCTTTCCAAGTTGTCCTGCAAAGGGAGAATGTCACAGTTTGTACACACTGGGAGCAGGATTCCAGCTGCTAGAAAAGGAATATAAAATTGAAATCACGTACAGGAGTTAGGATTGGGAGTAGGGGGTGTTTTTGGTTGAGGAGGGATCACTGAGGTATTCCATGCATTTCAACTTTTAAGACAAAATATTTCCCCTAATTCCTACGTATTATCTGAGCATCTGGATGTATCCCATATCTCATATGTTAAAAAACTAGGCACTGCTTTAAAAATTTGGAGGCGGGTCTTTCTCCTGAGACAGCAGCAGTATGAATAAGAGCTCTAGTCAGTGTCTTCTGTCTTGAAGCTGCGGGGGCTGTTGTTGAAAGGAAAAGTAGAAAACATCTTGGGGAAAGGGATTATTTTCCCAGGGCAATAGCCTCAGCTCAGAAGAGAGTGGTTTCTACCCCAAGTCAGAGCCATGAGATGAAGTAGACGGGGAGTGGGAGTGGGTGGAGCAACCTCAGAAGGTAGAGAAGCATGTCTGACTAAGTGTCCACACCTGACGCTATATCTAAGCCTTTTGTGGCAGATCTAAAAAGGACGACGAATTCCTTCTATCCTCGCGTGCTCAGCTGTCTGCCCTGTGACTTTCCCACTTCTGCATTAAGGGGTGGAGCTTTTTCTTCAACCCTGGAATTTGGCTGGCCTGTGAGTTCCTCTGACCAAGAGAATGTGGGAGCAGTTATGTTG
>NW_025797597.1:0-5639 GCF_021613505.1 Equus quagga | reverse complement strand
ACCTCCCCCAAGCATCTCCAGGGGTCCCGCGATATCTAACAGGAATCTAGAACACTCCCCCCATATCACATGTGAAAGCACTGCTTTACCTGACTACTACAAAAGCACAGATCTGTTCCCAGGACCCCCCACCAACCCTGCCCAGCCCCCCATCATGGCTGGGCTTCCTCTGTCTTCCAGCCTCAAATCTCATTGCCAGCCAAGTGTAGATAACCAAAAACTCAGCCCAATCCAGAGAAAATAAACAAGGGCCACAGCTGGAGCAATCCAGAGGAAGGTCAGGCTTTGGGATCAATGGCCCCAGTGTGGACCAATGTCCCCAGGAACCCAGGATATTTTCACCACTGTCTGATTTGTGCGCAGATCCACTTCTTTACAAAAGCGAGACAGCTGCTGCAGTCCTGGGGCAACGTTGTTTTTGTACCTTTCAAGACAAAAAGAGCTTTTCTTTCTCCAATGACTGAACAAACATGCTGAGCTTCACAGTCGTGGAAGTTTCCACCACAACCCACCCCTGATCATCAGTTTGGTGAATGGAATCTCCCTTCTAGTTGCTGGGGCCTTGGTTAGGGGTCCATCCTCAAACACTCTCTGAGATCAGATATGTGGGTCAAGCATCCCACCTCAGAGTGAGAAGGGAGGCCACTCTCACATGAATGGTGTGCCTGAGGAAGGGGGGTTGGGTAACGGACAGGGTCCCATGTACGGAAATCAATAGTTGTCTATAATCAGCATCATAGCAGGCAAGGTTGCAAAACAAGTGCTATTGTGCAAGCACCCAGGAGCCTTATAACAGAGGTTCCTCCCACCCACAGCAGCCTCGCTCGTCCCAGTCTCAGAGCAGCTCCTCCACCTCCTCCGCCACCCAGGGTCCAGCCGGCAACCACCATGGGGGGCCTCTGCTTCATGCTGCTGACCTGCTTCATCCTCTTTGCTCACTTTGGCCCAGGTGAGCTCTGAAGCCTGGCTGGTGTGGGGCACGGGGGTCTCATGCCCAGGGAATGGGGACCAGGCCGTATAGGCAGAGTGGTTCAGGCTCTAGAAATAAGTAACAAAGCTGAGTGTCAAGGAGTGCATCAACCAAAGGATGAGAGTCTCAAGGGAGATTCTTAGTTTTCTCTTAATGCACTGAAACACAGCCCTCAGTATCTCTCAAGCTAAGTTTGGGGTCATTTCCCTGGAAGATGAACCCAGGGAGTAGGTAGAGATGACACCACTGGGCCAGGCCAGGCTTTCTATCCTTGGAACAGGCCATGGAGATAACTTCATGTAGGAGGTGCTGTCTCCAGGGCTTTTTTACTGTCCAACATCCCTGCCTGGGAGAGAGCCCAGGATAAGGGAGAAAGCTGGACACAGGAGCCAAAACATCAGTGTGTTTTTCTCAGCTCCAACACTGACTCACAGTGTGCACTTAGACAAGTCACCTAGCTGTCCTCAGACTCAACCCTGTCTTCTCCTGAAAATGACAACAAACCCCAGAGTCCTACAGAGTCTGATTGAGGACAAACAAGGGAGAATGTAGGAGGGGCCTCATAGAGGCACAGAGACATGCCAGGTGTGTTCCCCCTCTTTGATTCCTGCCCTTTTACTGTGTGTGGTCTCTGACTGGATGCCCCGTGGTGACAGGCCCACACCCCAGCCCCTCCTGAGGCCTGGACGCAGCACAGGGGATGGCAGGACAGAAGGCCCCTAACCCCATCTGCTCTTTCTGCTCATTTCCTCTGGCCCAATCTCTCCTGTCCTTTTGTGCCCAGGGCATGTCGGGGTGTGCAGTGTGGGTTGGTTCTCATCAGGCTGCATGAGGCTGCACAGAGTCCCCTTGAGCATCTGGAGCAGGGGCTGGACGCTGGGGTGCAGGCAGGGGAGGCTTGAGTCAGCATTCGGGGCAGACACTTCGGTACCTGCCCTCTTTAGAGCAGAGGCTCTCCTGCCCGCCAGGAACAAACGCAGCAGTGGCAGCAGAGCAGAAGGAGCGGGGGCTCCGTAGGGTTTCTGAGGGAGGCGCCTGCAGAAGGAGCCTCTCCTGCCGGCTCTGCGGTGCACATGTCATGACCCCGCATTCTCAGTGATTACTGCTCCCAGTGAGTGACTGAAATATCTTCCTCTCCACAGCCCGGGTCCAGGGTGTAGACTCACAGAAGGAGTGCCATAAAAGAGATGCCGATTGTTATTTGTTTTCTTGCCCAGAGGCTCATCAACGTCTTGGTACCTGTTGGTTTGGAATAGGGAAATGCTGTCTGCAGTGGGGATGAGCTGAAGAACAGGGAGGACAAGGAGCCCAGAGAATGAAATAAAGGGCTGACTATAACTCTTAAAGTGCTGTGATTATTTCCTGAAATTAAAGAAATGACCCGTGCTGTATGTGAGAAAGATGATTACTACCTGTAACAGTGACTGAGAGAGACGTGTGTGGAAGCAGAGAGGGAATGGATGTGCGCGTGACAGGGCCTAGGAGTGGGGAGGCCTGGTTGCCTGGGATGGGAGATGCTTTTACATGGAAATGTTGGAGTTTTAGGTATGTGCTGGAAGAGGAGATTCTAAGCCCTTTTACTAATATTTGTGCAGCAGACACTCAAGATGCAAGATTTTTGGCGAGGCCGCTCTTCTCCTTTTTGTTTTTCTTCAGTCTTCGGAATTACCGATGGGCCAGGTATTCCCCAGAAGATTTGCAAGCTCTTTGAGACAAGGGAAGTGGGTAGAATCTGAAGGGCCTCTAGAGCTCAATTTCCAGTCTGGCAAGGATTTTTCTTAAGGACAATTGGTCTTTGTTTCTCAGAAATTGGGTTGTAACTTAAATGACATTTAGGTCGATCTACCTGTCCAACTACATCATAAAGGCACAGAGAAACCACTCAAGTTTCCTCCAAGATGGAGTTTCTGGGTCTTATTTGCCTTCTCAGTTTTTAATTGATCACTTAACTCATCAGTTTTGACCATGGATGCAAGAGGCGTCCCCAAGAGAGAGTGCGAAAGGAGCAGCCCTCACAAGATCCAGAAAGTTCCCTCCCAGAAATAGTCCAAGAAAGCAAGGCTTCTGCTGCACAGATGGTAGTGCACTACCAAGGAACAAAGGTTGAGACGACAAAGGCCCCCATGCACTTGGACCCCTCATGACCAGGGAGGTCACAAAGCCAAGCCCTCAAGACACAGCACTAGACAAAAAGAAAAAAATCTCATCTCATAGGCACATTAAGAGTTTTAGCTATGCTTTGGGTCTCTCAGAGCCAGCTAATACCCAGGAGGGAGATGCCACAGGGCTGGGGATTGTGTAAGAGACTTCTCGAGGTGGTGAGCGCCTTAATGGCTCTTTACTGCTCGACCCATGCCCACCAATATTCCAGCCATTTTGGCTTCCAAGATGCCCTTAGCAACAGAATCCACCTTATGCGCACACTGCATGGGCAGACCCTGCAGCAAAGCCTATAGGCCCACCCCAGACAACAGGCTTATGGAGGGCCTGCATCTTGCTCTATGGTTTTCCATTTTTGTGACAAATGATACACACACAAGAACAGAGACAAGGAGAAATACTGGCTGTCTCTGGGAGGACAAGGATCGAGGCAATGAGTCCTCAGTAGCTCATACTGCCTACTTACAGCTAAAAGGAGCCCAATTCAGGAGAATGCAGCCTAAGGAGCTACAGGCGGGATGGAATTAGCATTTCCCATTGTTTCAGAATCTAGACAAGCTGGGCAAAAGTATATTTATGTTGCAGCTACAATCATATAGTGAAAATTTCAAGCATCCCTGAAATCAAAGTCCTTACAATGAAGGCCCGGCCAAGGCTTTCTTCTAATGACCAATGTAATTCCCATGAGGCTGACGGCAGCTTGGAAGGACTCTTAGCCACAAGCAGGAGTGCAACCTGCATTTCTGTCCAACTATCTCTTACTGCAAAATGGGGAGCAACCATATTTCTGTCAGACCATATTTTGAGACACACCCCTCCCTCCCCCTCCCCTCACAACCTGACAGTTATCAAGGCAAGCCCTCAGGACACAGAACAAGCTTGGTAAGATTCTGCTGTCCTCTGTAAACATTTACAGCTTCTGGAAACTTTCAGTCAAAAGGTGGAGCCCTTGACTCTTTAAAGAGTAAAGACTTTCCCTTGTTCCTTGGTTTGGAGGCTCAAAAAAAGCCCAAAATGGCCACTGAAGTTTTAAATTATCCCAGGTGATCTTGCCAGCTGTTTACAATTATCCCCATTTTAAGGGCTTTTCCCAAGGTGGCCACAACAAACAAGGTAATTTCTAAAGAGAGTTCGTTACAATCACTGAGAAACTCAGTCCCCAGGCAGCCGATTTTAACAAGTAGAACAGTCAGACATAGACAAATTTGAAAAGACACCAAAATCCAGTACTTCTGGGACCCTACCCCAGAGCTCAGGACTCTAACCCAATCCTTTTGAGTGCCCCAGCGGCTGTGACCCCCTTAAATTGTCTCCCACAATCCTAGCCTTGAGACTTTAACCCACCAACCAGATCTCACCAGTGGGGCCTCTAACCCACGATCCTGAGGAGATATTAGACAACTTTAGGCACAGGTGCATTTTAACGAGGTCACTCACCCAAACGACATCAGATTCTGTAGCTCTTTAAAGACACAGACACAAACACAAACATAGAAAAACCAAACACCAGTGAACCAGTTCCTAGATTTCGGGTGAAGTCCTATTGCTCCTCCCACTCTGGCAGGGCACCCTATTAACCTGATGGTCCCCTCTCTCAAAGAGGGTACCGCAGATGGGTGGGGAAGGAAAGATCTCAGTGGTGCAACACCAAGGCAATTTACCCTACTTCAGGGTGTGAGCCCCTCGACCCACCAAAAGTAGCCATTTCTGTTTCCACCATTTGGAGCATTAGGAGGCAGCTGGCATGGGCACAGGAGAGCAGGAAGGGCAGATCCTCAGGACAAAGGCAGTCTCAGTGGCCTCTAGGGGCTTATCCAACAAATCACTCATCAGAGGTCAACTAGTCATGAGCAGGAATTATTGTCCCTTTACAGTTCCCAGATTTCTCTTATGGCACTAAGGGCCTGATCAGCTTATCATGAGAGAAAAGCCATCAGGAGGCAAGATGGTGGCAGAGAAAGGGCACTTTGTTACAGCTTGCTAACAAGAGAGAAGATGGCCAACTAATGTCCAAAAGGACCATCGTAAGCGGGGCACAGAATCTGGAAGCAGTTATATAGGACAGTGGGTTACAGGGGAGGGGATTAGGAATGACCCAGGAGTCCCCACACCAGCTCTTTCAGTTGTCTTTGACAATGGCTCTCAGCATAGACTCTCTGTTCAGGTGTCATCACATTCCTAAGGAACTCAAAAGAACAAAGTTATCGTTTATCACATCTGGGAGGTACGTGCACCAGCAGGGGTCATAAAATCCACAGAGCAGGTGGATCTCCTGGAGGGTGCATGTCCTGCTGGGTTAATCACTCAGAGGTCATTCAAAGTTACAACATGGTTTCTCTGCTACAGTACGGGTCCCTTATGTCAACCTTGTGTTGAGCTGGTATCATAACCACCCCCCGACTAACCTACCTGCAGTCACTAACCCTCAAGAAGTCCTTTTCCAGGGCCCTTAGAAGGTTGGAAACAGCAGAGAAAAGGCCTCTGCCCACATTGGAGGCTGGATCTGATT
>NW_025797596.1:0-5639 GCF_021613505.1 Equus quagga | reverse complement strand
AATCAGATCCAGCCTCCAATGTGGGCAGAGGCCTTTTCTCTGCTGTTTCCAACCTTCTAAGGGCCCTGGAAAAGGACTTCTTGAGGGTTAGTGACTGCAGGTAGGTTAGTCGGGGGGTGGTTATGATACCAGCTCAACACAAGGTTGACATAAGGGACCCGTACTGTAGCAGAGAAACCATGTTGTAACTTTGAATGACCTCTGAGTGATTAACCCAGCAGGACATGCACCCTCCAGGAGATCCACCTGCTCTGTGGATTTTATGACCCCTGCTGGTGCACGTACCTCCCAGATGTGATAAACGATAACTTTGTTCTTTTGAGTTCCTTAGGAATGTGATGACACCTGAACAGAGAGTCTATGCTGAGAGCCATTGTCAAAGACAACTGAAAGAGCTGGTGTGGGGACTCCTGGGTCATTCCTAATCCCCTCCCCTGTAACCCACTGTCCTATATAACTGCTTCCAGATTCTGTGCCCCGCTTACGATGGTCCTTTTGGACATTAGTTGGCCATCTTCTCTCTTGTTAGCAAGCTGTAACAAAGTGCCCTTTCTCTGCCACCATCTTGCCTCCTGATGGCTTTTCTCTCATGATAAGCTGATCAGGCCCTTAGTGCCATAAGAGAAATCTGGGAACTGTAAAGGGACAATAATTCCTGCTCATGACTAGTTGACCTCTGATGAGTGATTTGTTGGATAAGCCCCTAGAGGCCACTGAGACTGCCTTTGTCCTGAGGATCTGCCCTTCCTGCTCTCCTGTGCCCATGCCAGCTGCCTCCTAATGCTCCAAATGGTGGAAACAGAAATGGCTACTTTTGGTGGGTCGAGGGGCTCACACCCTGAAGTAGGGTAAATTGCCTTGGTGTTGCACCACTGAGATCTTTCCTTCCCCACCCATCTGCGGTACCCTCTTTGAGAGAGGGGACCATCAGGTTAATAGGGTGCCCTGCCAGAGTGGGAGGAGCAATAGGACTTCACCCGAAATCTAGGAACTGGTTCACTGGTGTTTGGTTTTTCTATGTTTGTGTTTGTGTCTGTGTCTTTAAAGAGCTACAGAATCTGATGTCGTTTGGGTGAGTGACCTCGTTAAAATGCACCTGTGCCTAAAGTTGTCTAATATCTCCTCAGGATCGTGGGTTAGAGGCCCCACTGGTGAGATCTGGTTGGTGGGTTAAAGTCTCAAGGCTAGGATTGTGGGAGACAATTTAAGGGGGTCACAGCCGCTGGGGCACTCAAAAGGATTGGGTTAGAGTCCTGAGCTCTGGGGTAGGGTCCCAGAAGTACTGGATTTTGGTGTCTTTTCAAATTTGTCTATGTCTGACTGTTCTACTTGTTAAAATCGGCTGCCTGGGGACTGAGTTTCTCAGTGATTGTAACGAACTCTCTTTAGAAATTACCTTGTTTGTTGTGGCCACCTTGGGAAAAGCCCTTAAAATGGGGATAATTGTAAACAGCTGGCAAGATCACCTGGGATAATTTAAAACTTCAGTGGCCATTTTGGGCTTTTTTTGAGCCTCCAAACCAAGGAACAAGGGAAAGTCTTTACTCTTTAAAGAGTCAAGGGCTCCACCTTTTGACTGAAAGTTTCCAGAAGCTGTAAATGTTTACAGAGGACAGCAGAATCTTACCAAGCTTGTTCTGTGTCCTGAGGGCTTGCCTTGATAACTGTCAGGTTGTGAGGGGAGGGGGAGGGAGGGGTGTGTCTCAAAATATGGTCTGACAGAAATATGGTTGCTCCCCATTTTGCAGTAAGAGATAGTTGGACAGAAATGCAGGTTGCACTCCTGCTTGTGGCTAAGAGTCCTTCCAAGCTGCCGTCAGCCTCATGGGAATTACATTGGTCATTAGAAGAAAGCCTTGGCCGGGCCTTCATTGTAAGGACTTTGATTTCAGGGATGCTTGAAATTTTCACTATATGATTGTAGCTGCAACATAAATATACTTTTGCCCAGCTTGTCTAGATTCTGAAACAATGGGAAATGCTAATTCCATCCCGCCTGTAGCTCCTTAGGCTGCATTCTCCTGAATTGGGCTCCTTTTAGCTGTAAGTAGGCAGTATGAGCTACTGAGGACTCATTGCCTCGATCCTTGTCCTCCCAGAGACAGCCAGTATTTCTCCTTGTCTCTGTTCTTGTGTGTGTATCATTTGTCACAAAAATGGAAAACCATAGAGCAAGATGCAGGCCCTCCATAAGCCTGTTGTCTGGGGTGGGCCTATAGGCTTTGCTGCAGGGTCTGCCCATGCAGTGTGCGCATAAGGTGGATTCTGTTGCTAAGGGCATCTTGGAAGCCAAAATGGCTGGAATATTGGTGGGCATGGGTCGAGCAGTAAAGAGCCATTAAGGCGCTCACCACCTCGAGAAGTCTCTTACACAATCCCCAGCCCTGTGGCATCTCCCTCCTGGGTATTAGCTGGCTCTGAGAGACCCAAAGCATAGCTAAAACTCTTAATGTGCCTATGAGATGAGATTTTTTTCTTTTTGTCTAGTGCTGTGTCTTGAGGGCTTGGCTTTGTGACCTCCCTGGTCATGAGGGGTCCAAGTGCATGGGGGCCTTTGTCGTCTCAACCTTTGTTCCTTGGTAGTGCACTACCATCTGTGCAGCAGAAGCCTTGCTTTCTTGGACTATTTCTGGGAGGGAACTTTCTGGATCTTGTGAGGGCTGCTCCTTTCGCACTCTCTCTTGGGGACGCCTCTTGCATCCATGGTCAAAACTGATGAGTTAAGTGATCAATTAAAAACTGAGAAGGCAAATAAGACCCAGAAACTCCATCTTGGAGGAAACTTGAGTGGTTTCTCTGTGCCTTTATGATGTAGTTGGACAGGTAGATCGACCTAAATGTCATTTAAGTTACAACCCAATTTCTGAGAAACAAAGACCAATTGTCCTTAAGAAAAATCCTTGCCAGACTGGAAATTGAGCTCTAGAGGCCCTTCAGATTCTACCCACTTCCCTTGTCTCAAAGAGCTTGCAAATCTTCTGGGGAATACCTGGCCCATCGGTAATTCCGAAGACTGAAGAAAAACAAAAAGGAGAAGAGCGGCCTCGCCAAAAATCTTGCATCTTGAGTGTCTGCTGCACAAATATTAGTAAAAGGGCTTAGAATCTCCTCTTCCAGCACATACCTAAAACTCCAACATTTCCATGTAAAAGCATCTCCCATCCCAGGCAACCAGGCCTCCCCACTCCTAGGCCCTGTCACGCGCACATCCATTCCCTCTCTGCTTCCACACACGTCTCTCTCAGTCACTGTTACAGGTAGTAATCATCTTTCTCACATACAGCACGGGTCATTTCTTTAATTTCAGGAAATAATCACAGCACTTTAAGAGTTATAGTCAGCCCTTTATTTCATTCTCTGGGCTCCTTGTCCTCCCTGTTCTTCAGCTCATCCCCACTGCAGACAGCATTTCCCTATTCCAAACCAACAGGTACCAAGACGTTGATGAGCCTCTGGGCAAGAAAACAAATAACAATCGGCATCTCTTTTATGGCACTCCTTCTGTGAGTCTACACCCTGGACCCGGGCTGTGGAGAGGAAGATATTTCAGTCACTCACTGGGAGCAGTAATCACTGAGAATGCGGGGTCATGACATGTGCACCGCAGAGCCGGCAGGAGAGGCTCCTTCTGCAGGCGCCTCCCTCAGAAACCCTACGGAGCCCCCGCTCCTTCTGCTCTGCTGCCACTGCTGCGTTTGTTCCTGGCGGGCAGGAGAGCCTCTGCTCTAAAGAGGGCAGGTACCGAAGTGTCTGCCCCGAATGCTGACTCAAGCCTCCCCTGCCTGCACCCCAGCGTCCAGCCCCTGCTCCAGATGCTCAAGGGGACTCTGTGCAGCCTCATGCAGCCTGATGAGAACCAACCCACACTGCACACCCCGACATGCCCTGGGCACAAAAGGACAGGAGAGATTGGGCCAGAGGAAATGAGCAGAAAGAGCAGATGGGGTTAGGGGCCTTCTGTCCTGCCATCCCCTGTGCTGCGTCCAGGCCTCAGGAGGGGCTGGGGTGTGGGCCTGTCACCACGGGGCATCCAGTCAGAGACCACACACAGTAAAAGGGCAGGAATCAAAGAGGGGGAACACACCTGGCATGTCTCTGTGCCTCTATGAGGCCCCTCCTACATTCTCCCTTGTTTGTCCTCAATCAGACTCTGTAGGACTCTGGGGTTTGTTGTCATTTTCAGGAGAAGACAGGGTTGAGTCTGAGGACAGCTAGGTGACTTGTCTAAGTGCACACTGTGAGTCAGTGTTGGAGCTGAGAAAAACACACTGATGTTTTGGCTCCTGTGTCCAGCTTTCTCCCTTATCCTGGGCTCTCTCCCAGGCAGGGATGTTGGACAGTAAAAAAGCCCTGGAGACAGCACCTCCTACATGAAGTTATCTCCATGGCCTGTTCCAAGGATAGAAAGCCTGGCCTGGCCCAGTGGTGTCATCTCTACCTACTCCCTGGGTTCATCTTCCAGGGAAATGACCCCAAACTTAGCTTGAGAGATACTGAGGGCTGTGTTTCAGTGCATTAAGAGAAAACTAAGAATCTCCCTTGAGACTCTCATCCTTTGGTTGATGCACTCCTTGACACTCAGCTTTGTTACTTATTTCTAGAGCCTGAACCACTCTGCCTATACGGCCTGGTCCCCATTCCCTGGGCATGAGACCCCCGTGCCCCACACCAGCCAGGCTTCAGAGCTCACCTGGGCCAAAGTGAGCAAAGAGGATGAAGCAGGTCAGCAGCATGAAGCAGAGGCCCCCCATGGTGGTTGCCGGCTGGACCCTGGGTGGCGGAGGAGGTGGAGGAGCTGCTCTGAGACTGGGACGAGCGAGGCTGCTGTGGGTGGGAGGAACCTCTGTTATAAGGCTCCTGGGTGCTTGCACAATAGCACTTGTTTTGCAACCTTGCCTGCTATGATGCTGATTATAGACAACTATTGATTTCCGTACATGGGACCCTGTCCGTTACCCAACCCCCCTTCCTCAGGCACACCATTCATGTGAGAGTGGCCTCCCTTCTCACTCTGAGGTGGGATGCTTGACCCACATATCTGATCTCAGAGAGTGTTTGAGGATGGACCCCTAACCAAGGCCCCAGCAACTAGAAGGGAGATTCCATTCACCAAACTGATGATCAGGGGTGGGTTGTGGTGGAAACTTCCACGACTGTGAAGCTCAGCATGTTTGTTCAGTCATTGGAGAAAGAAAAGCTCTTTTTGTCTTGAAAGGTACAAAAACAACGTTGCCCCAGGACTGCAGCAGCTGTCTCGCTTTTGTAAAGAAGTGGATCTGCGCACAAATCAGACAGTGGTGAAAATATCCTGGGTTCCTGGGGACATTGGTCCACACTGGGGCCATTGATCCCAAAGCCTGACCTTCCTCTGGATTGCTCCAGCTGTGGCCCTTGTTTATTTTCTCTGGATTGGGCTGAGTTTTTGGTTATCTACACTTGGCTGGCAATGAGATTTGAGGCTGGAAGACAGAGGAAGCCCAGCCATGATGGGGGGCTGGGCAGGGTTGGTGGGGGGTCCTGGGAACAGATCTGTGCTTTTGTAGTAGTCAGGTAAAGCAGTGCTTTCACATGTGATATGGGGGGAGTGTTCTAGATTCCTGTTAGATATCGCGGGACCCCTGGAGATGCTTGGGGGAGGT
>NW_025797595.1:0-13821 GCF_021613505.1 Equus quagga | reverse complement strand
AACAGCAGAGAAAAGGCCTCTGCCCACATTGGAGGCTGGATCTGATTTAAAAAGCTGCCCTTCCTCCCACCCTGCTAGCAACTTAGGATAAAGTAGAACCATTCACCGGGTCCTCAGAGCTCAGGCCCAAATGCCTCTTGCATTTGGGTCTCTGATCAGAAACCTCCCTGCCTTGGGGTGGCAGCAAAGGAGGCTGGCCCAGGAGGCACCACGGCGGGGGCGTTGGCCCAGCAAGGAGGATGCACGCAGGAGTCCTGAGGCTCTCCATCTTGCTCCTGGCGTCTGAGCAGAGCCCCCGTGAGTGCAGGGCAGCGGAAGGCCGGACGCCTGCCATGCTCGCCCCTCCAACATCCCAACCTACCCAGATGCCCCAGGAAGCAAGCTCCAACCCTACAGGCGCAGGCAGCCTGACTAAGCCTGGGCACAGCGCTGCATGCCAGTGCAGACACACGAGGGCACCACACCCCGCTGGCTGAGCTCCCCAGCCCAGTTCTTCGTGGATCCCCGCGGATGCACGATACTCCTGTGGATGCCTGATTCTCCCCAAGGATGCATGGTCCCTCGTGCATGAGGCCCCCACGAATGCACGATCGCTCCACGGATGCATGATCCTCCTTGGATGCTTGGTCCCCCAAGCATGCAGAATCCTCTCCTGGAGCCTGGGCGCTTGTAGCCGGCCCTTCCATCCAGAACGGGCTCCTGGACTCAGTGAAGTGCTCGAGTGTGAAACGTGCTGAAGGCCCGCGTGGGGGCGCCCTGCTCTCCCACCACGGCGCCCGGCCTGGGGGTCTCGGCAACGGGGCAGGTCGCTTGAGGACCTGGATTGGGTTGGGGATTGGGAGGGGACTTGTTGACCGCACGGCCCTAGAGGATTGTAACTCCGCTGTGGGGTTTGGGATGGGCCAGAGGCGACCTTCTGGGGACGCCCCAATCCCACGAGGAGCCGGGTCGCGGCCGCACCAGATGGCGACACTGTTTAGCGCCTTTCCAGGTTGAACTGGTAACTCTTTCATGGCAGGAGAGGAGGCTGCCGCCCACTTCCGTCGGGCTCCCTGCAGACGCGTCTTCCTTTGCGGGGACCCCGGGGATGGGGTTGAACTGAATGACCCCCGGCGTCGAGACACCCAGGGACCCTGCGCCCCTGCCCAGCACCCACGCACTTGGGGACGCTTGCTGCCGCCCAGCTTCCGGGATCCCTTATTTCAACCGCCATCCCTGTGGATCCCCCTCCCCGGGGGACGCCCCATCCGCGTTGTTTCTAAGGCGCACTGGGCCGACCCCCATCAGTAGCCCCTGCAAGTTCCGCACCAATGCTACGGGGTCCACCGCCCCCGCAAAGGAAAGCTAAAACCAGACAGGACCCCCGCGTCTCAGCACCCACCCCAGGAGGTCCCGCGGATGTTCTCCCTCCTTCTCCTCCAGCCTGGAGCAGACAAAGGCTCCGCAGTCCTCAACCTGGTCAGGGTGGTGACTCCTCCAGAGACTTTTCGTGCAGGGACTCTGGTTTGCAGTGTGTGGCAGGAAGCCCAGGGCTGTTAGAGCAGGTGACAGAGCCTGGGCACCAAGAAAGGGCTGCTGGAGCCCTGGCTCCTCTGTCCACACCCGCAAGATTCCTATCTGTATCCTGGGCATGCCCTCTTTCCACTATCACAGCTTCGTGTGACCATAAATCCGTTTTAAACTTTAATATGGAAAAATCCAAATTATAGGCACATAAAACGATGACTGTGCATTGTGCCCTTGCTGGTGCTGGACAGATACAAGCTCCCACCCCACTGTCACTGACAGGGATGGAGATCCTGACCTGGGTCAGTTTCACTCTGCCCACCTGGTTACTCCCCCCTACCATCCTCAAAGGCAAAATAAAGACAGCAGCCCCAGAGAGGAGGCTTACCATTTTTTGAGCACACACCTCATGCTGGGGGTTTTTTGCACCTGCTGTCCTGCGCCATCCAACAGTCCCTTCCTAGGACCTGGTATCTGATCCTCTGGGTCCCCTGAAAAGCCCTGGCCTTTCCTTCAACCTCATGCCCCTCTGGACTGACAGCTGCTCTGTCCCCTCATGAGCTTGGTCTAGCTGAGAGCCCTGCTGGGGACAGGGAGGCAGTGCTGGCTGGGGACCCAGGCTCACTCCAGCCTTCCCCTGACACTGGTCTTTCCTCTTCCCTCCCGCTGGCCTCTGCACTGAGATTTAATAATTCACAGCAGGACAACTCCTCTGGGGGTGGCTGGCCCTGTCTGTGCTGCTGCCCGGCTGCTTGGTGCAGGGCCTGAGCTACCTGTGGTTCCCAGCAGATGAACATCAAGGTCATTGCTTGCTGGTCCTGCTGCACGGCCTACAGCTTGGTGTGTGGAAGCGGTAAGGACTGGCAGCCTCCTCTCGACTCTGAGGCAGGATTGCATGAGTGCAGTAGGAGGGCTCTTCTGTGCACGTGGACTCTGTCCTATGGTCCTAGAATTTCAAGGATGGGGGAATTTTCAGAGCCACCACGTGGAACCCTTGCTCTGATATGGGCCCCCCTCTTCCAGCCTGCACTTCCTGGAGCATCTCTATCATCGGGGGTCTCCTTTCCAATGCAGCTGTGACCCTTCCAAAGCTTTTCCTTGACTTGAGCCAAATTCTTTTTCTATTGTTTCAATTCGTTGCTCGAAGCCTTAGAGCTCTGGAAGGTGACCTGCTGCAGGCCGTTCCGTTTAAACACCTATGACATTGGTCAGTGAACATAGGTCAGTGGCATAGATTTACCCACAGACTAGAGAGCCGAGAGGGCCTGGTGATGTTTACATCAAGCATTTATTTCAGGAAGAAGGCATTTGGGAGTCAGGGCCAGTTTTTTCCATAAAAAAGCAGCCTGGGTGGGCCTAGTGTCCTGCCGGTTTACCTGTGGTGCCCCTCTTCAGGTAAGGGAGTCTTCTCGCTGGGATACCTCGATGCCTGGAGTGTCAGGAGGGATGTGGCAGTGATTGCCGTACATCAGCAAATTCAGCTCTCAGCTGCCTCCTAATCCATAGAGTTTCCAGGAATAAAACATGGAGAAAAGTTGGGGGATCCGGTCAGTGAAGCCGTGTAGTAAGTGTTCACGGCTTTGTAGATGCCACGGATTGGAAGGGTGTTAGGGAGTCACTGCAAGTCTTGGATCTCAGGCTGTGCTCCTGGCTCTTCTTGGTGCCTTTGAGCAAGTCCCAGGGCTTTCCTTGAAGGAGATGAAGTGAGGTTTCTGGTATCTCAGTTGAGTCTGAGGAGGGAACAGGTCCCTTCTCACCCAGAGCAGAGTCTCAGGTAGGCGGCCGAGGTTGCTTCTGAGAAGGACATCAGGCCACCCCCCGGATTTCATGAGCCCTCAGAGCTGGAGCCCTAGATTCTAAAGACACCAGAAGCACATTTGAGCCACAACCATTTTGCCCAAAGCTGGGCCTTTGTGTCCACACAGTGTGGTTCCTCTGAGAAGATTGGACCCTTACTAGTGGGAAGAGAGAAAAGATGGTTTGTTCACTCGACTCACAGAGAATGGGGTCTCTGTGAGCACTACCTACCATGTCAGCCCTTCCCTCAGCCCAGCCTGGGGAGAAAACCTAAGGGGTCGGGGCTCTGTAGTCACCAAGTATGTGACCTCAAAGACAGACACCCTATTGAAAAAGTGAATCAACGTTCACCCAAGCATCTGATGGCTCAAAAGGAGACTTCAGTCAGTACTGGCCACCTGAGAGACGCTTCCTAAATAATTGCCACATAACCGTGCCTTCTGGAGCTCTGTGTGGCCCCTGGGGCCCATCTGATCCAGTGCCGTCTTCAGAGATGGGGAACACGTCAGCCCCCTGAAGTGTCCAGATTCTTGCAGCTGGTGTCCGACGGGCACTCCACTCTTGTCCTCCCCACACTCCTGCAAAAGTTTCTTAAATGATGCCATGAATACTACATATCCTAAAACTGAAATGGAGAAGTGAAGAGAGACATGAAACTTAGAAGTTGGCAGAAATGACTAGTCGTCTATATAAATTCTTATTTTAAAAAATAAGTTAAGGTAACTAAAAAATATGGAATTTAAAAGAACAAGAAGAAAACAGAAGTGAGAAAAGGGAGGAAGTGTTGAAAATAAGCTAAAGCCAGAATGTGTGATTACTCGAGGTGAGCCACAGTTTGGCTCTGAGATGTGGAACAGCCAGTGCAAGCATGAGAACTGCATGGTTTGCAATGATCCCAAGATTAAAAATAAGCCAAACAGTCATAAATCTCCTTCCTTAGAGAAAGCTTTGACAATTAAACAGAAAGCAGCAGGTCCCTTCCTGCTCCCGGCACCAGCCCACTGGGTTCTCACAGAGCCAACACGGGAGGAGGGGGAGTGCCTTTTGGCAAAGCCAGGCTGAATTTTCTTTTAATTTGTATTTTAGTATGATAAATACTAAATTTGGGGGGGGGGTTGTTACTTTCTCTTTTTTTTGTACATAACATTAGATTGTAACATTATATAACTTTCAGGTGTACACTGTAATATATTTCGAGTTTTGTGTAGATTATATCATGTTCACCACCCAAAGACTAATTACAATCTATCCACATACACATGGGCCTAATCACCCCTTTCACCCTCCTCCATCCACACTTCCCCTCGAGTAACCGCTAGTCCAATCTCTGTCTCTATCTGTTTGTTTGTCATTGTTTTTATCTCCCGGTTATGAGTGAGATCATACGGTATTTGACTTTATCTCTCTAACTTATTTCACTTAGCATAATTCCCTCAAGCTCCCTCCATGTTGTCACAAAGGGCCAGATTTCATCATTTCTTATGGCTGAGTAGTATTCCAGTGTGTATATATACCAAGTCTTCTTTATCCATTCGTCTCTTGATGGGCACCTAGGTTGCTTCCAAGTCTTCATTATTGTGGATAAGGCTGGGGTTAACATAAGGGTGCATGCATCTTTATGCATTTGTATTTGCAAGTTCTTTGGATAAATACCCAGCAGTGGGATAGCTGGATTGTATGGTAGATCAATTCTTAATTTTCTGAGGAATCTCCAAACTGTTTTCCATAGTGGCTGCACCACTTTGCACTCCCACCAGCAGTTTACAAGGGTTCTCTTCTCTCCACATCCTCTCCAACACTTGTTGTTTCCTGTCTTGTCAATTATAGCCATTGTGACCAGAGAAGGAGCCATCTCATTGTTTTTTTGATTTGCATTTCCCTGATAGCTCATGATGTTGAACATCTTTTCATGTGCCTGTTGGCGATCAGAATGTTTTCTTTGGAGAAATCTCTGTTCAGATCTTTTGCCCATTTTTTAATTGGGTTGTTGGCTTTTTGTTGTTGAGACATATGAGTTCTTTCTATATTTTGGATATTAACCCCTTATCAGATATTTGGTTTGCAAATATCTTCTCCCAATTGTTAGGTTGTCTTTCGTTTTGTTGATGGTTTCCCTTGCTGTGCAGAAGCTTTTTAGTCTGATGTACTCCCATTTGTTTTTTTTCCTACTGCTTCCTTTGCCATGTTATACATGGTATTCAAAAAATGCTGAACATACCAATGTCAAAGAGTGCACTGCTTATGTTTTCTTCTAGAACTTTCATGGTTTCAGGTCTTACATCAAGGTTGAATCCATGTTGAGTTGATTTTTGGCCATGGTATAAGATAATGGTCTACTTTCATTGTTTTGCATGTGGCTGTCCAGTTCCCAACACCATTTATTGAAGAGACTCTCTTTTCTCCATGGTAGCGCGTGGCTCCCTTGTTGAAAATTGGCTGTCCATAGCTGTTTGGGTTTATTTCTAGCCTTTCAATTCTGTTCCATTGATGTGTTTGTCTGTTTTTGTGCCAGTACCATGCTGTTTTTGTTATTATAGATTTGTAGGATATTTTGAAATCAGGGCAGGTGATACGTCCAGCATTGTTCTTTCTCCTCAGGATTCCTTTGGCTATTCAGGGTCGTTTATTGTTCTATATAAATTTTTAGGATTCTTTGTTCTATTTCTGTGAAATACGTTTTGAAACTTTGATAGGAATTGCATTGAATGTATAAATTGCTTTAGGAAGTATGGACATTTTGCCCATGTTGATTTTTCCAATCTAAGAGTATAGACTGTCTTTCCGTTTCTTTCTGTCTTCTTCAATTTCATTCAACTATGTTTTATAGTTTTTGCTGTACCGATCTTTCACCTCTTTGGTTAAGTTTATCCCTAAGTATGTTATTCATTTTGTTGCAATTGTAAATGGGATTATATTCTTAATTTCTCTGTCTGCTACTTCGTGGTTAGTGTATAGAAATATAACTGATTTTTGTATGTTGACTTTCTATCCTGCAACTTGACTGTATTCATTTATTATTTCTATAATGGTTTTAGTGGGTTCTTTAGCGGTTTCTATATATAAAATCATGTTATCTGCAAATAGTGACAATTTCACTTCTTCTTTTCCAATTTGGATCCCTTTTATTTCTTTTTCTTGCCTGATCATTCTGACTAGAATTTCCAATACTATGTTGCATAAGAGAGGTGAAAGTGGGCATCCTTGTCTGCCTCCTGTTCTTGGAGGGATAGCTTTCAGTTTTTCTCTATTGAGAATGATATTAGCTGTGGGTTTGTCATATATGGCCTTTATTATGTTAAGGTATTTTTCTTCTCTACCTATTTTATTTAGACTTTTTATCATAAATGGATGCTGTATCTTGTCAAATACTTTCTCTGCATGTACTGAGATGATCATGTGATTTTTATTCTTCATTTTGCTAATGTGGTGTATCACGTTGATTGATTTGCAGATGTTGAACCATCCCTGCACATCCCTGGAACAAACCCCACTTGATCATGGTATATGATCTTTTTTAATCTATTGTTGTATTCAATTTGCTAGTATTTTGTTGAGAATCTTTGCATCAATATTCATCAGTGATATCGGCCTGTAATTTTCCTTTTCTGTGTTGTCCCTGTCTGGTTTTGGTGTCATTACCATGTTGGCTTCATAGAATGAGTTAGGAGGCTTCCCCTCCTCTTCAAGTTTTTGAAAGAGTTTGAGAAGGATAGGTATTAAGTTTTCTTTGAATGTTTGGCAGAATTCACCAAGGAAGTTGTCTGCTCCTGGACTCTTATTTTTGGGAGATTTTTCATTACTGTTTCAATTTTACTGCTGGTGATTGGTCTATTCAAATTCTCTACTTCTTGATTCAGTTTTGGAAAATTGTATGATTCTAAGAATTTATCCAGTTCCTCTAGAATATCCAATTTGTTGCCATATAGCTTTTCAAAGTATCCTCTTACAGTCTTTTGTATTTCTGAAGTGTCCCTTTTGATGTCTCCTCTTTCATTTCTGATTTTATTTATTTGAGCCTTCTGTCTTTTTTTCCTGGTGAGTCAGGATAAAGGTTTGTCAATTTTGTTTATCTTTCCAAAGAGCCAGCTCTTGGTTTCATTGATTCTTTTCTTTTCTTTTCTTTTCTTCTTTTTGTTTTTAGTCTCTATTTCATTTATTTCTGCTCTGATTTTTATTATTTCCTTCCTTCTTCTGGTTTTGGGCTTTGTCTGTTCTTCTTTTTCCAATTCTTTTAGATGCACTATTAGATTGTTTATTTCAAATTTTTTTTGTTTGTTGAGATAGGCCTGAATTGCTATAGACTTCCCTCTTAGAACCACTTTTGCTGTATCCCATAGATTTTGGCATGTCATATTTTCATTTTCATTCATCTCCAGGCATTTTTTCATTACTCCTTTGATTTCTTCATTGACTCAATCGTTGTTCAGTAGCATTTTGTTTGCTCTCCACATGTTTGTGACTTTTCTGATTTTCTTCCTGTAGCTGATTTCTAGTTTCATACCTTTGTGGTCAGAAAAGATAGCTGGTATTATCCCAGAATTCCCTTAGATGGTTCTCATTCGTTTTAACTCTTTATTCTTTTATCTTCAGCTTGGGTGATTTCCTCTAGTTTTTATCCAGCTCTCTGATCCATTCTTCCATATCATCTACTCTGCTATTCAGTCCCCCTGGTGAGTTTTTCATTTCCAGTACTGTATCCTTCATTTCTGATTCGTTCTTTCTTATATAATCAGATTCTTTGTTGATGTTCTCACTGTGTTCATCCAATCTTCTCCCAGTATCTGTGAGCATCCCTATGACCTTTTGGTTGAACTCTTCATCAGGTATATTGCTTATTTCTGTTTCATTTAGTTCTTTTTCTGCAGTTTTCTCCTGTTCCCTTGCTTGGAGCATATTCCTTTGCTTCCTCCTTATGCCTCTTTCTCTGTGCTTATATCTATGTATTAGGTGTTTCAGCTAAGTCTCCTGGTCTTGGAAAAGTGGCCTTCTGAAAGAGACGCCTTTTGAGGCCAACAGTGTGCTTCCCTCTTATCACCAGTGCAGATGATCCAGGAGTGACCCCTGTGTGGGCTACTTGGGTCCTTCTGCTGTGGAAGGTTTGCTATATCTGTAGCTGCCCGGGGAGTCTAGGCTTTACACCCATTGCCAGCTGCTTGTAAATAGGGTTAGGGGAGCCCCAGCACCATTGGCTACAAGCTCTAATATCACACTCCTGTAGTAGTTTCCCTGTTAAATGAGTAGGCACCCAGAGTAGTGATTGCTAGGCTCAGGGACTTACAGTAGCTGTGGGCCTCATGCCTGCAAGGGTGTTGTCCACACTCTTAAGATTGCAGCTATGTGCGACTGGACCGAGGCACATGAGTCACCAATTGTTTCAGATTTAGAAGGTTCTGCTGATCTCTTTTGTGGCTGTTTGTGAAGCACAGGTCTTCTGCCACTGATAAACACCACCCCCTATGGATCCACACACACTGTTAACACAGCCCTGGTCTGTGCACACTTCCTCACCCCCTGGAGGGTACCCAGTCACCCCACTGCAGAGGCCCTCTCCTCTCCACTCACACCCCACACAGTTCACCTCATCCTCACCCAGGCCCTGCCCCTCAGAGGCAGACACACTCGCCAGCCAGGGTGAATTTTGAAGACTTTTTTCTAATCAGGGCCTGCAAAGGAGCCTTTGGGAAAGTTGTAGTTCACAGAACCACCTGTAGGAGGAGCCACAGCAATTGTGTTTTGCACAGTCCTGATTGGCATCTAAGTAGGGATCACTTTAAGTGACTTCATAACAAGGCAGAAGAATCTACAAACAACTGAAAAACCAATAAACACAAACCTCCTGAGATAAAGTACGTTATGAGAAATATGACTTAAAATGTAAATGTAGTATTCTTTTTAATTCCAAATGATGCATACTAAATTAATGTTGTTGATGCAAATAATGAATACTCAATGTATAAGTCAAATTGGGGTGAATTTATTATGAACCAAGTTTGAGAACTATGGCCTGGGGCCTTCTAAGGAAGAAAGGGCACCAATGAAGTAGGGTGTACAAAGTGATTATCTACCATCTCCGAACAAAGAGCATACAGCATCTATGACAGGAGTCTCTCTATTACTACTCTCACGAGATCCTTACAAGGTACAGCAGGTCAGTGATCAATAGGCCAATGGTCACAAGATGAACACAGCAGGTTGGTAATTAATCCTTAGATCCCAGGAAGAGATCCTTGTTCTTCGTGAAATACTGATACATAGGGAAGGTCCATCCCCATTTTTAAAGGCACCATTCTTCTCTTTGGTGTATAATAAATGTTTAAAGCAGATGTACAATGTCTTCTCAATAAGCCACCTCAGGACCCTTTGAAAACAAGGTCAGGCAGAGTTAGTTTTAAACCAAATGGCTTGCTCATATACTCTGATATATCCTATTGATTTTGATTTATTCATCATTATTCCCCTTTTGATCAGTAAATCTTTGATTACTTGAGATAAGTCACTTAGAGTGATGCCTTCTAGGATGCACTGATTTTCAAAGCATCCTCCCTCAGCCCCAAGGTGGTTGCTGCCTGCCCTGGGCCCATCATGTTTCTCAGTGCCAGGCCTTTATCTCATTGATTTACCCAGTTATCCACACTGGTGGGAAATAGTCTGATAAGCATACAGGTCTATATTAACAGAGGAAGCATTTCATAGGCTGTATAATTGTTCTGTTAAGCTTTTATCATTGCACAAATATTGTACAGCTGTTTTTACGTGACTCCTCATGCTCACATTGTTTCCAGTTATAGAATGGGTCAAATAACAATGATGAAAATTCATTATTTGCAAAGATTAACATTAACCTGAGTTCTCTGGCACAGTCTTTAAGAGAAAAGGGTTGTAAGATCGATAGACCATCTCAAGTCACTGCGAAAGAATTACTCAAGCCTGTACGCCAGTCTTACCTCACTGAGTAAAGAAAATAGTATTCAGTTTGAATTTTATGACTAATAACAGAACTCCAAAGAGCAGTAGAAATAAGAATGGCCATCTGGATCAAAAAAGGGAATCAATACCTGAAGAGTGCCAACCAAACAAACCAAGACTGGGTGTAAGATCACTTAAGGCATTCACTTGCTTTTCCATGTGCTTTAGCAGAGATGACACGTTGAAAGACTCGTCAGGTATAAAAGCACAGCATCCAGTTGGAATCATTGTATATATATATATATATATCATGTTGGGATGTTGATGGAATTTCTAAGGAAATTCTATTTTGATGGCCAGCCTTTCCCATTGAAAACATTTCAGTATTTAATAAGGTCTACCCTGCTTGGCTATCAGTAACAGCTTGTTGAGTAAATTTAGTCAGGGCTTCTAAATGTGACATGACATTTTCATGGAAGATGAAGCCCGAAGGAAGGAGAAAATATAGCTGCTAGGTGGCCATACCAGTGGACCACTCTACAAGACCATCTGACCTTAAAGAGCGGAACATGGGCAACAGATGTTAGCTCAGAGAGAACCCTTCCCACCTCTCAAGGGAAGTTCAAAGTGAAATGTTTTAACCATCCAGGCAGTAGCCAAGGCCAGAGATTTGTTCAACATAAACACTGAGTCCCATTAGAAGCCACTCTATAAACACCTGTGCTTCAAAAACAGTCTGTTCCAAGCCAATGACTTTCTTGAAAGATGGTAGTATTCTGAAAACCTTAAATGGAACAATTAGAAAACGAGTATACAGTTTACACATTACAAAGGATTACATGAGGAGATATAAGGTTGGGAATACAGGCCGGGTCCGGAGTCTTGGGACAGCTGCCTGTAACAGATGCCGTCTTCTTCTCATCTGGTTTGGAGATTCTTGCCTTGGTCAGTTGAAGCTCATTATCAGAAATAGGCACTAAAGCCCACTCAGGTGGAGAGGCCTGTTATGCTCCTTTCCAACAGGGCTGAAAAGAGTCTTTTATCTGGTGTATTTCTCAAGAAGCAAAATCTCCAGGTGGAAGTCCATGATTCTTAAAGTCTTCATCATTCAGGAGCTCACTGTGAAAAGCATCAGCTGCCAATCTCTCATTTCGTTATAGTGTCTCAATGAGACTTTGACAGTGATGTAAGAAATCTGCTTTAGGAAAAGTTGGTTCACACATTCCTTGATCTAACTGCATGGGCCATGCATTTAATATCTTGTGCCATGTCTTTACAGACACCCCCATAATATTCTCCCAGAGTTAATGACACTCCGACAGACATTCTGGGACTCAGCTATGTTAAAGGTAATGGAATTCTTCAATACCACCAGGTAGTTACTCTTTGTCCCTCTGGAACCAGAGAAGACATGTGAAAGGAGTTAGCAACATATGACGAGAAATGCAGCCAATCTAGAAGCTGATATTCAGAGCCTGATAAGAATTTTTTGGCCTCTTCTCTAAGTTAAAACAAAACTAAGCACACAGAGGGAAAGGAGTCAATTAGGATGATGTAGTTGGACAGGTCGATTGACCTCTAATGTCATTGAAGTTTGATCCCAAATTTCTGAGAAATTAAGAACAACTCTCTTCAAGTTACAAAGCTTTGCAAAAGCATAAAGCAGCTCTAGAGGCAGTTCAGAGTCCACCCATTTCCTTTATCTCAAAAAGGCTTATTGCCTCACCTTTCCAGGAACTGATAGCCAGCCCACCACCAATTTCTAAGATTGAGGAAAAGAGAAGAAAAATATTCAAGAAAAATGGCCATAATGCACCCTTGCCTGAAATCTAGCATCTTGTGGGTCTTCTTCACAAATATTGCTTGAAAGGGCTTAAAACAAAATTTGGATTCTATTATTCTTTCATAAATAGCGAGCTTTACACTACTGCACATGATTCATCTCGGTAATTTTAAAACAACAGCTGTGGTGTGTCTATGTATATGTCACATACGTGTGATAGCTTACCTCCAGATGGCAAAGAGCTCTATTTAGGGTTCTGAAAGTAAGCATTTCCATAAATGTATCAGAAACAAACTCAAATGTCTTTCCAGTTAACATGATATAAAACAATCTTTGGCAAGAGGAAGCTTATTTTACTTTGTTGGATTGATTAACATAAATACATTTTTAGAATTATCAATACGGAAACAAGTAAACTAAATAGATGTGAAAATGATAGAGTTCGGTGAAATTTTTAACAAGCACTCTGTGTTATGGTGTACGGGCTTAAAATAATTTCAAAACCTTTTGTTAACTTGAAACCTTAGAGTTTTGCTAATTGAGTTAAATGCAAAAATTTATTGCATATCTAGGTCATTTCCGTGGCAGATAAAATATGTGATGTTAATTAGAGTAGATAGGTGTATCTACTTTGGGCCTCTTACTACAGAGAAACTAAAAAATCCTTGACTCTGTTAGTAAACATGTCTTGCATTTTATTCAAAGATTGTACTATGAAGTAGCATGCTTCCAAAAATAATAAAAAGCATTTGTAAATTTGCCAAGTTATAGAATGCTAATGTAAAAGATGATTCATAACTGTTTACTTCTTAGTTTTCACTAAAACCTAGGGTCTGAAAGGGTTAAAAATTCTAATTAATGTATGTCATTAAACCTGCTAAAAGTTTCACAAGGAAAACACCTTGTATTCAAGGAAAGGAACATTTATGTTTTCAGTCAATTATATTAAAGAATGGAAACATTTTTGTGTGTTGTGTTGGGAAAGCTACATTTGTCCTGAAGCACTGATTATTGTTCATTATTCATCACTGTTAAGCCTGACTCTGTTCAAGAACATCTGCCCTCAGTGATTACTTGTGCAAATAGACCTCCGATTTTAAACCTTGGATGTGTCTCCCTCCAAGTGAGAACCAAGTCTCAGTGGTCCCTTTCAGGGCCAAATGCAGGTAGCCTGAGAAGCAGAGCTGGAAGGCTTGTGGCCAGAGATGCTGAGAGCTGGGTGAGGTGCCAGCAGGGACAACATGGACCCCGAGGACCTTCCCAGATGCCAATGTGATGGGTAACCCCCAAGGGCCACATCTGGGTGAGCAGTCACAAAGAGGCCTGATGGGAGTGTCTGTGGTACCTCACCTCATTCAGCAAATTTCAGCTGCTCCTTTTCGTGGGGAAAAAGTGCCCAATGAGTGCTGTGATGGAAGACTTTGGGGCAAAAACCCCAGATGTGGGATGTCTGTCATTCCACGCAGCAAACTTGCATCTGGGCCTTGTCACATGAAACACACACATGTGGGCCATGATTGTGAAGAACGCAAATCATACACCTTACCTTCAGTGACCTTGTTCTGCCCTTTACAGTATAATCCTCCCCTATGAGCCTGGACCAGAGATCTGCTGTCAGTTCACTTTAAACTAGTGCTACAAGAATCATCCACCCAAAAATCAGACCTTTCATTCAGCCCTGGTAAAGAACTAGGAGGAGCAGGGTTCCTGACATTACTGAGGACTTGTTGACGATGAAAGTCATGGACATCCACCTGTCTCCAGCTCCTGGGAAGCAATAGGTCAGTGAGGAATGCAAAACTCTGGTGGCCAGCTGACAGTGGGAAAAG
>NW_025797594.1:537-1483 GCF_021613505.1 Equus quagga | reverse complement strand
CTACCTAAAGCAATATACAGATTCAATGCTATCCCAATCAGAATCCCAAGAACATTCTTCACAGAAATTGAACAAACAATTCTAAAATTCATATGGGGCAAGAAAAGACCCCGAATTGCTAAAGCAATCCTGAGCAAGAAAAACAAAGCCGGCGGAATCACAATCCCCAATTTCAAAACATACTACAAAGCGACAGTAATCAAAACAGCATGGTACTGGCACAAAAACAGGTCCACAGATCAATGGAACAGAATTGAAAGCCCAGAGATAAAACCACACATCTATGGGCAGCTAATCTTCAACAAAGGAGCAGAGGGCCTACAATGGAGAAAAGAAAGTCTCTTCAACAAATGGTGCTGGGAAAACTGGACAGCCACATGCAAAAGATTGAAAATCAACCATTCTTTTTCACCACACACCAAAATAAACTCAAAATGGATCAAAGACCTAAAGATTAGGCCTGAGACAATAGGTCTTTTGGAAGAGAATATAGGCAGTACACTCTTTGACATCAGTTTCAAAAGAATCTTTTCGGACACTATAACTCCTCAGTTGAGGGAAACAATAGAAAGAAAAAACAAATGGGACTTCATCAGACTAAAGAGCTTTTCAAGGCAAGGGAAAACAGGATTGAAACAAAAAAACAGCTCACTAATTGGGAAAAAATATTTACAAGCCACTTATCCGACAAAGGGTTAATCTCCATAATATACAAAGAACTCACACTGCTTAACAACAAAAAAACAAACAACCCGATCAAAAAATGGGCAGAGGACATGAACAGACATTTCTCAAAGGAAGATATGAATATGGCCAATAGACACATGAAAAGATGTTCATCATCACTAATCATCAGGGAAATGCAAATCAAAACTACACTAAGATATCACCTTACACCTGTTAGATTGGCAAAAACATCCAAAACCAAGAGCGACAAATGTTGGAG
>NW_025797594.1:0-437 GCF_021613505.1 Equus quagga | reverse complement strand
TTCAAGGCAAGGGAAAACAGGATTGAAACAAAAAAACAGCTCACTAATTGGGAAAAAATATTTACAAGCCACTTATCTGACAAAGGGTTAATCTCCATAATATACAAAGAACTCACACTGCTTAACAACAAAAAAACAAACAACCCGATCAAAAAATGGGCAGAGGACATGAACAGACATTTCTCAAAGGAAGATATGAATATGGCCAATAGACACATGAAAAGATGTTCATCATCACTAATCATCAGGGAAATGCAAATCAAAACTACACTAAGATATCACCTTACACCTGTTAGATTGGCAAAAACATCCAAAACCAAGAGCGACAAATGTTGGAGAGGTTGTGGAGAAAAAGGAACCCTCATACACCGTTGGTGGGAATGCAAACTAGTACAGCCACTATGGAAAACAGTATGGAGATTTCTCAAAAAGTTAAA
>NW_025797593.1:1046-1483 GCF_021613505.1 Equus quagga | reverse complement strand
TTTAACTTTTTGAGAAATCTCCATACTGTTTTCCATAGTGGCTGTACTAGTTTGCATTCCCACCAACGGTGTATGAGGGTTCCTTTTTCTCCACAACCTCTCCAACATTTGTCGCTCTTGGTTTTGGATGTTTTTGCCAATCTAACAGGTGTAAGGTGATATCTTAGTGTAGTTTTGATTTGCATTTCCCTGATGATTAGTGATGATGAACATCTTTTCATGTGTCTATTGGCCATATTCATATCTTCCTTTGAGAAATGTCTGTTCATGTCCTCTGCCCATTTTTTGATCGGGTTGTTTGTTTTTTTGTTGTTAAGCAGTGTGAGTTCTTTGTATATTATGGAGATTAACCCTTTGTCAGATAAGTGGCTTGTAAATATTTTTTCCCAATTAGTGAGCTGTTTTTTTGTTTCAATCCTGTTTTCCCTTGCCTTGAA
>NW_025797593.1:0-946 GCF_021613505.1 Equus quagga | reverse complement strand
CTCCAACATTTGTCGCTCTTGGTTTTGGATGTTTTTGCCAATCTAACAGGTGTAAGGTGATATCTTAGTGTAGTTTTGATTTGCATTTCCCTGATGATTAGTGATGATGAACATCTTTTCATGTGTCTATTGGCCATATTCATATCTTCCTTTGAGAAATGTCTGTTCATGTCCTCTGCCCATTTTTTGATCGGGTTGTTTGTTTTTTTGTTGTTAAGCAGTGTGAGTTCTTTGTATATTATGGAGATTAACCCTTTGTCGGATAAGTGGCTTGTAAATATTTTTTCCCAATTAGTGAGCTGTTTTTTTGTTTCAATCCTGTTTTCCCTTGCCTTGAAAAGCTCTTTAGTCTGATGAAGTCCCATTTGTTTTTTCTTTCTATTGTTTCCCTCAACTGAGGAGTTATAGTGTCCGAAAAGATTCTTTTGAAACTGATGTCAAAGAGTGTACTGCCTATATTCTCTTCCAAAAGACCTATTGTCTCAGGCCTAATCTTTAGGTCTTTGATCCATTTTGAGTTTATTTTGGTGTGTGGTGAAAAAGAATGGTTGATTTTCAATCTTTTGCATGTGGCTGTCCAGTTTTCCCAGCACCATTTGTTGAAGAGACTTTCTTTTCTCCATTGTAGGCCCTCTGCTCCTTTGTTGAAGATTAGCTGCCCATAGATGTGTGGTTTTATCTCTGGGCTTTCAATTCTGTTCCATTGATCTGTGGACCTGTTTTTGTGCCAGTACCATGCTGTTTTGATTACTGTCGCTTTGTAGTATGTTTTGAAATTGGGGATTGTGATTCCGCCGGCTTTGTTTTTCTTGCTCAGGATTGCTTTAGCAATTCGGGGTCTTTTCTTGCCCCATATGAATTTTAGAATTGTTTGTTCAATTTCTGTGAAGAATGTTCTTGGGATTCTGATTGGGATAGCATTGAATCTGTATATTGCTTTAGGTAG
>NW_025797592.1:0-1009 GCF_021613505.1 Equus quagga | reverse complement strand
CTACCTAAAGCAATATACAGATTCAATGCTATCCCAATCAGAATCCCCAGAACATTCTTCACAGAAATTGAACAAACAATCCTAAAATTCATATGGGGGAACAAAAGACCACGAATTGCTAAAGCAATCTTGAGCAAGAAAAACAAAGCCGGCGGAATCACAATCCCCAATTTCAAAACATACTACAAAGCTACAGTGATCAAAACAGCATGGTACTGGTACAAAAACAGGTCCACAGATCAATGGAACAGAATTGAAAGCCCAGAGATAAAACCACACATCTATGGACAGCTAATCTTCGACAAAGGAGCAGAGGGCCTACAATGGAGAAAAGAAAGTCTCTTCAACAAATGGTGCTGGGAAAACTGGACAGCCACATGCAAAAGATTGAAAATCGACCATTCTTTTTCACCACACACCAAAATAAACTCAAAATGGATCAAAGACCTAAAGATTAGGCCTGAGACAATAAGTCTTTTGGAAGAGAATATAGGCAGTACACTCTTTGACATCAGTTTCAAAAGAATCTTTTCGGACACTGTAACTCCTCAGTTGAGGGAAACAATAGAAAGAATAAACAAATGGGACTTCATCAGACTAAAGAGCTTCTTCAAGGCAAGGGAAAACAGAATTGAAACAAAAAAACAGCTCACTAATTGGGAAAAAATATTTACAAGCCACTTATCCGACAAAGGGTTAATCTCCATAATATACAAAGAACTCACACTGCTTAACAACAAAAAAACAAACAACCCGATCAAAAAATGGGCAGAGGACATGAACAGACATTTCTCAAAAGAAGATATGAATATGGCCAATAGACACATGAAAAGATGTTCATCATCGCTAATCATCAGGGAAATGCAAATCAAAACTACACTAAGATATCACCTTACCCCCGTTAGATTGGCAAAAACATCCAAAACCAAGAACGACAAATGTTGGAGAGGTTGTGGAGAAAGAGGAACCCTCATACACTGTTGGTGGGAATGCAAACTGGTACAGCCAC
>NW_025797591.1:0-1009 GCF_021613505.1 Equus quagga | reverse complement strand
GTGGCTGTACCAGTTTGCATTCCCACCAACAGTGTATGAGGGTTCCTCTTTCTCCACAACCTCTCCAACATTTGTCGTTCTTGGTTTTGGATGTTTTTGCCAATCTAACGGGGGTAAGGTGATATCTTAGTGTAGTTTTGATTTGCATTTCCCTGATGATTAGCGATGATGAACATCTTTTCATGTGTCTATTGGCCATATTCATATCTTCTTTTGAGAAATGTCTGTTCATGTCCTCTGCCCATTTTTTGATCGGGTTGTTTGTTTTTTTGTTGTTAAGCAGTGTGAGTTCTTTGTATATTATGGAGATTAACCCTTTGTCGGATAAGTGGCTTGTAAATATTTTTTCCCAATTAGTGAGCTGTTTTTTTGTTTCAATTCTGTTTTCCCTTGCCTTGAAGAAGCTCTTTAGTCTGATGAAGTCCCATTTGTTTATTCTTTCTATTGTTTCCCTCAACTGAGGAGTTACAGTGTCCGAAAAGATTCTTTTGAAACTGATGTCAAAGAGTGTACTGCCTATATTCTCTTCCAAAAGACTTATTGTCTCAGGCCTAATCTTTAGGTCTTTGATCCATTTTGAGTTTATTTTGGTGTGTGGTGAAAAAGAATGGTCGATTTTCAATCTTTTGCATGTGGCTGTCCAGTTTTCCCAGCACCATTTGTTGAAGAGACTTTCTTTTCTCCATTGTAGGCCCTCTGCTCCTTTGTCGAAGATTAGCTGTCCATAGATGTGTGGTTTTATCTCTGGGCTTTCAATTCTGTTCCATTGATCTGTGGACCTGTTTTTGTACCAGTACCATGCTGTTTTGATCACTGTAGCTTTGTAGTATGTTTTGAAATTGGGGATTGTGATTCCGCCGGCTTTGTTTTTCTTGCTCAAGATTGCTTTAGCAATTCGTGGTCTTTTGTTCCCCCATATGAATTTTAGGATTGTTTGTTCAATTTCTGTGAAGAATGTTCTGGGGATTCTGATTGGGATAGCATTGAATCTGTATATTGCTTTAGGTAG
>NW_025797590.1:0-1074 GCF_021613505.1 Equus quagga | reverse complement strand
CGCTCCGGGCGCCTCCTGCTCTGCACTTACGCGCGCAGCAGCTGCGAGGAGCCCGGCAGCCACGCTCCCCGGTGCGCCGCTCGCCCGCCGAGCCACCACGGCCGAGGGCCGGCTGCGAGGCGCCGCAGTCCCTGGCGGGCGCGCCCAAGGAGCAGGCGGCGATGCGGGCGCCGACCCGGGCTGGGGGGCGCCCGAGCTGCCGCGGCTGCGCCCGGGCTCCAGGCAGGACCGCGTAGCTCGCGGGAGGACCATGGCGTCCCCGGCGCTGGCGGCGGCGCTGACGGCGGCGGCGGCGGCGGCGGGCCCCAACGCGAGCGGCGCCGGAGAGGCCAACGCCTCGGGGGCTGCCTGGGGGCCGCCCCCCGGCCAGTACTCGGCGGGTGCCGTGGCAGGGCTGGCGGCCGTGGTGGGCTTCCTCATCGTCTTCACCGTGGTGGGCAACGTGCTAGTGGTGATCGCCGTGCTGACCAGCCGGGCGCTGCGTGCGCCGCAGAACCTCTTCTTGGTGTCACTGGCCTCGGCCGACATCCTGGTGGCCACGCTGGTTATGCCCTTCTCGCTGGCCAACGAGCTCATGGCCTACTGGTACTTTGGGCAGGTGTGGTGCGGCGTGTACCTGGCGCTAGACGTGCTCTTCTGCACCTCGTCCATCGTGCACCTGTGCGCCATCAGCCTGGACCGATACTGGTCCGTGACGCAGGCCGTTGAGTACAACCTGAAGCGCACGCCGCGCCGCGTCAAGGCCACCATCGTGGCCGTGTGGCTCATCTCAGCCGTTATCTCCTTCCCGCCGCTCGTCTCGCTCTACCGCCAGCCCGATGGCGCCGCCTACCCGCAGTGCGGCCTCAACGACGAGACCTGGTACATCCTGTCCTCCTGCATGGTCTCCTTCTTCGCGCCGTGCCTCATCATGGGCCTGGTCTACGCGCGCATCTACCGCGTGGCCAAGCTGCGCACGCGCACACTCAGCGAGAAGCGCACGCCTGCGGGCCCCGACGGCGCGTCCCCGACGACGGAGAACGGGCTGGGCGCGGCGGCGAGCGCGGGCGAGAACGGGCACTGCGCGCCCCCGCG
>NW_025797589.1:0-2613 GCF_021613505.1 Equus quagga | reverse complement strand
GAATGGGATTGAGTTCTTGAGTTCTTTTTCTGTTAGTTCATTGTTAGTGTATAGAAATGCTACTGATTTATGTATGTTGATTTTATACCCTGCAACTTTGCTGTAGCTGTTGATTGTTTCTAATAGTTTTCCTATGGATTCTTTGGGGTTTTCTATATATAAGATCATGTCGTCTGCAAACAGTGAGAGTTTTACTTCTTCATTGCCTATTTGGATTCCTTTTATTTCTTTTTCCTGCTGAATTGCTCTGGCCAACACCTCCAGTACTATCTTGAATAGGAGTGGTGAAAGTGGGCACCCTTGTCTTGTTCCTGTCCTCAGAGGGATGGCTTTCAGTTTTTGTCCGTTGAGTATGATGTTGGCTGTGGGTTTGTTGTATATGGCCTTTATCATGTTGAGGTACTTTCCTTCTATACCCATTTTATTGAGGGTTTTTATCATAAATGGGTGTTGGATCTTGTCGAATGCTTTCTCAGCATCTATTGAGATGATCATGTGGATTTTGTTTCTCATTTTGTTAATGTAGTGTATCATGTTGATTGACTTGCAGATGTTGAACCATCCCTGTGTCCCTGGTATAGATCTCACTTGATCATGGTGTATAATCTTTTTGATGTATTGCTGTATTCGGTTTGCCAGAATTTTGTTGAGGATTTTTGCATCTATGTTCATCAGTGATATCGGCCTGTAGTTCTCCTTCTTTGTGTTGTCCTTGTCAGGTTTGGGGATCAGAGTGATGTTGGCTTCATAGAATGTGTTAGGGAGTACTTCATCTTCCTCAATTTTCTGGAATAGTTTGAGAAGGATAGGTATTAAATCTTCTTTGAATGTTTGGTAGAATTCTCCAGAGAAGCTGTCTGGTCCTGGACTCTTATTTTGGGGGAGGTTTTTGATTACTGTTTCTATTTCTTTACTTGTGATTGGCTTATTCAGATTCTCCATTTCTTCCTGGTTCAGTTTGGGGAGGTTGTAAGAGTCCAAGAATTTGTCCATTTCTTCTAGGTTGTTCAATTTGTTGGCATATAGTTTTTCATAGTATTCTCTTATGATCTCTCGTATTTCATTGGTATCTGTTGTGATTTCTCCTCTCTCATTCCTAATTTTATTTATTTGAGATTTCTCTCTTCTTTTCTTGGTGAGTCTGGCTAAGGGTTTGTCGATTTTGTTAATTTTTTTGAAGAACCAACTCTTTGTTTCATTTATCCTTTCTACTGTGTTTTTTGTTTCAGTATCGTTTATTTCTGCTCTTATTTTTATTATTTCCCTCCTTCTACTGACTCGGCTTTGTTTGTTCTAAGAACCTTTTTCTAATTCTGTTAGGTGTCGTTTGAGGTTGCTTATGTGAGCTTTTTCTTGTTTAGTGAGGTGAGCCTGTATTGCAATGAATTTCCCTCTTAGGACTACTTTTGCTGCATCCCAAATGATTTGGTATGATGTGTTCTCATTTTCATTTGTCTCCAGGTAATATTTGATTTCTTCTTTAATTTCTTCAATAATCCATTGTTTGTTCAGTAGCGTGTTGTTTAGTCTCCACATTTTTGCACCTTTCTCTGCTTTATTCTTGTAGTCGATTTCTAGTGTCATAGCATTATGATCAGAAAAGATGCTTGATATTATTTCAACTCTCTTGTATTTATTGATGCTTGCTTTGTTTCCCAAAATATGGTCTATTCTTGAGAATGTTCCATGCGCACTTGAGAAGAATGTGTAGCCTGCTGTTTTTGGATGAAGTGTTCTATATATATCTATTAAGTCCATCTGGTCTAATTTTTCATTTAATTCTATAATTTCCTTGTTGATTTTCTGTCTGGATGTTCTATCCATTGGTGTTAATGGGGTGTTGAGGTCCCCTACTATTATTGTATTTTTGTTGATGTCTTCTTTTAGTTCTGTTAAGAGTTGCTTTACAAATTTTGGTGCTCCTGTGTTGGGTGCATATATATTTATAAGTGTTATGTCTTCTTAGTGGAGAGTCCCTTTTATCATTATATACTGTCCCTCTTTGTCTTTCTTTATCTGTTTTGCTTTGAAGTCTACTTTGATATTAGTGTAGTGACACCTGCTTTCTTTTGTTCATTATTAGCTTGGAGTATTGTCTTCCATCTCTTCACTCTGAGTCTGTGTTTGTCTTTGGGGCTGAGGTGTGTTTCCTGGAGGCAGCATATTGTTGGGTCTTGTTCTTTGATGCGTCCTGCCACTCTGTGTCTTTTGATTGGAGAGTTCAATCCATTTACATTTAGAGTGATTATTGAAATGTGGGGGCCTACCGCTGCCATTTTCTGTCTTGTTTTCTGGTTTTCTTCAATTTCCTTTGTTTCTCATCCCATGGTTTAGTCTGTTCTGATGGAGAGCTGCTACTCTCTGTTGTTGTCCTTCTACTTCTCTCCTTTGCTCTTGGTTTTGTAGCCCCTTTCCTTTTTTTGATTTTTCAGGAATGAGGGTTTTCCTGAGCATTTCTGGAAGAGGAGGTTTTGTGGCAATGAACTCCCTTAATTTTTGTTTATCTGGGAAAGTTTTTATTTTTCCATTGTATTTGAAGGATATTTTCGTTGGGTAGAGAATTCTCGGCTGCAGGTTTTTGTCCTTCAGATTTTTGAATATATCATTCCACTC
>NW_025797588.1:0-2613 GCF_021613505.1 Equus quagga | reverse complement strand
GAGTGGAATGATATATTCAAAAATCTGAAGGACAAAAACCTGCAGCCGAGAATTCTCTACCCAACGAAAATATCCTTCAAATACAATGGAAAAATAAAAACTTTCCCAGATAAACAAAAATTAAGGGAGTTCATTGCCACAAAACCTCCTCTTCCAGAAATGCTCAGGAAAACCCTCATTCCTGAAAAATCAAAAAAAGGAAAGGGGCTACAAAACCAAGAGCAAAGGAGAGAAGTAGAAGGACAACAACAGAGAGTAGCAGCTCTCCATCAGAACAGACTAAACCATGGGATGAGAAACAAAGGAAATTGAAGAAAACCAGAAAACAAGACAGAAAATGGCAGCGGTAGGCCCCCACATTTCAATAATCACTCTAAATGTAAATGGATTGAACTCTCCAATCAAAAGACACAGAGTGGCAGGACGCATCAAAGAACAAGACCCAACAATATGCTGCCTCCAGGAAACACACCTCAGCCCCAAAGACAAACACAGACTCAGAGTGAAGAGATGGAAGACAATACTCCAAGCTAATAATGAACAAAAGAAAGCAGGTGTCACTACACTAATATCAAAGTAGACTTCAAAGCAAAACAGATAAAGAAAGACAAAGAGGGACAGTATATAATGATAAAAGGGACTCTCCACTAAGAAGACATAACACTTATAAATATATATGCACCCAACACAGGAGCACCAAAATTTGTAAAGCAACTCTTAACAGAACTAAAAGAAGACATCAACAAAAATACAATAATAGTAGGGGACCTCAACACCCCATTAACACCAATGGATAGAACATCCAGACAGAAAATCAACAAGGAAATTATAGAATTAAATGAAAAATTAGACCAGATGGACTTAATAGATATATATAGAACACTTCATCCAAAAACAGCAGGCTACACATTCTTCTCAAGTGCGCATGGAACATTCTCAAGAATAGACCATATTTTGGGAAACAAAGCAAGCATCAATAAATACAAGAGAGTTGAAATAATATCAAGCATCTTTTCTGATCATAATGCTATGACACTAGAAATCGACTACAAGAATAAAGCAGAGAAAGGTGCAAAAATGTGGAGACTAAACAACACGCTACTGAACAAACAATGGATTATTGAAGAAATTAAAGAAGAAATCAAATATTACCTGGAGACAAATGAAAATGAGAACACATCATACCAAATCATTTGGGATGCAGCAAAAGTAGTCCTAAGAGGGAAATTCATTGCAATACAGGCTCACCTCACTAAACAAGAAAAAGCTCACATAAGCAACCTCAAACGACACCTAACAGAATTAGAAAAAGGTTCTTAGAACAAACAAAGCCGAGTCAGTAGAAGGAGGGAAATAATAAAAATAAGAGCAGAAATAAACGATACTGAAACAAAAAACACAGTAGAAAGGATAAATGAAACAAAGAGTTGGTTCTTCAAAAAAATTAACAAAATCGACAAACCCTTAGCCAGACTCACCAAGAAAAGAAGAGAGAAATCTCAAATAAATAAAATTAGGAATGAGAGAGGAGAAATCACAACAGATACCAATGAAATACGAGAGATCATAAGAGAATACTATGAAAAACTATATGCCAACAAATTGAACAACCTAGAAGAAATGGACAAATTCTTGGACTCTTACAACCTCCCCAAACTGAACCAGGAAGAAATGGAGAATCTGAATAAGCCAATCACAAGTAAAGAAATAGAAACAGTAATCAAAAACCTCCCCCAAAATAAGAGTCCAGGACCAGACAGCTTCTCTGGAGAATTCTACCAAACATTCAAAGAAGATTTAATACCTATCCTTCTCAAACTATTCCAGAAAATTGAGGAAGATGAAGTACTCCCTAACACATTCTATGAAGCCAACATCACTCTGATCCCCAAACCTGACAAGGACAACACAAAGAAGGAGAACTACAGGCCGATATCACTGATGAACATAGATGCAAAAATCCTCAACAAAATTCTGGCAAACCGAATACAGCAATACATCAAAAAGATTATACACCATGATCAAGTGAGATCTATACCAGGGACACAGGGATGGTTCAACATCTGCAAGTCAATCAACATGATACACTACATTAACAAAATGAGAAACAAAATCCACATGATCATCTCAATAGATGCTGAGAAAGCATTCGACAAGATCCAACACCCATTTATGATAAAAACCCTCAATAAAATGGGTATAGAAGGAAAGTACCTCAACATGATAAAGGCCATATACAACAAACCCACAGCCAACATCATACTCAACGGACAAAAACTGAAAGCCATCCCTCTGAGGACAGGAACAAGACAAGGGTGCCCACTTTCACCACTCCTATTCAAGATAGTACTGGAGGTGTTGGCCAGAGCAATTCAGCAGGAAAAAGAAATAAAAGGAATCCAAATAGGCAATGAAGAAGTAAAACTCTCACTGTTTGCAGACGACATGATCTTATATATAGAAAACCCCAAAGAATCCATAGGAAAACTATTAGAAACAATCAACAGCTACAGCAAAGTTGCAGGGTATAAAATCAACATACATAAATCAGTAGCATTTCTATACACTAACAATGAACTAACAGAAAAAGAACTCAAGAACTCAATCCCATTC
>NW_025797587.1:0-1618 GCF_021613505.1 Equus quagga | reverse complement strand
CTTCTAGGTGTTCAGTTTGTTGGCATATAGTTTTTCATAGTATTCTCTTATGATCCCTTGTATTTCTTTGGTATCTGTTGTGATTTCTCCTCTCTCATTCCTAATTTTATTTATTTGAGATTTCTCTCTTCTTTTCTTGGTGAGTCTGGCTAAGGGTTTGTCGATTTTGTTAATTTTTTCGAAGAACCAACTCTTTGTTTCATTGATCCTTCCTACTGTCTTTTTTGTTTCAATATCGTTTATTTCTGCTCTTATTTTTATTATTTCCCTCCTTCTACTGACCCTGGGCTCTGTTTATTCTTCTTTTTCTAATTCTGTTTGGTGTCTTTTGAGGTTGCTTATGTGAGCTTTTTCTTGTTTAGTGAGGTGAGCCTGTATTGCGATGAATTTCCCTCTTAGGACTGCTTTTGCTGCATCCCAAATGATTTGGTATGACGTGTTCTCATTTTTCATTTGTCTCCAGATAATATTTGATTTCTTCTTTAATTTCTTCAATAATCCATTGTTTGTTCAGTAGCGTGTTGTTTAGTCTCCACATTTTTGCACATTTCTCTGCTTTATTCTTGTAGTTGATTTCTAGTTTCATAGCATTATGATCAGAAAAGATGCTTGATATTATTTCAACTCTCTTGTATTTATTGATGCTTGCTTTGTTTCCCAAAATGTGGTCTATCCTTGAGAATGTTCCATGCGCACTTGAGAAGAATTTGTAACCTGCTGTTTTTGGATGAAGTGTTCTATATATGTCTATTAAGTCCATCTGGTCTAATTTTTCATTTAATTCTATAATTTCCTTGTTGATTTTCTGTCTGGATGTTATATCCATTGGTGTTAATGGGGTGTTGAGGTCCCCTACTATTATTGTATTGTTGTTGTTGTCTTCTTTTAGTTCTGTTAAGAGTTGCTTTACAGATTTTGGTGCTCCTGTGTTGGGTGCGTGTATGTTTATAAGTGTTATGTCTTATTGGTGGAGAGTCCCTTTTATCATTATATACTGTCCCTCTTTGTCTTTCTTCATCTGTTTTGCTTTGAAGTCTACTTTGTCTGATATTAGTATAGCGACACCTGCTTTCTTTTGTTCATTATTAGCTTGGAGTATTGTCTTCCATCCCTTCACTCTGAGTCTGTGTTTGTCTTTGGGGCTGAGGTGTGTTTCCTGGAGGCAGCATATTGTTGGGTCTTGTTCTTTGATCCATCCTGCCACTCTGTGTCTTCTGATTGGAGAGTTCAATCCATTTACATTTAGAGTGATTATTGAAATGTGGGGGCCTACCGCTGCCATTTTATGTCTTGTTTTCCGGTTCTCTTCAATTTCCTTTATTTCTCATCCCATGGTTTAATCTGTTCTGATGGAGAGCTGCTACTTTCTGTTGTTGTCCTTCTACTTATCTCCTTTGCTCTTGGTTTTGTAGCCCCTTTCCTTTTTTTGATTTTTCAGAAATGAGGGTTTTCCTGAGCATTTCTTGAAGAGGAGGTTTTGTGGCAATGAACTCCCTTAATTTTTGTTTATCTGGGAAAGTTTTTATTTCTCCATCATATTTAAGGATATTTTCACTGGGTAGAGAATTCTTGGCTGCAGGTTTTTGTCCTTCAGATTTTTGAATATATCATTCCACTC
>NW_025797586.1:0-1816 GCF_021613505.1 Equus quagga | reverse complement strand
CATGTGACAGAAGCCAATAGATCTCCAAACTTTATCAATACAAGAAGACCAACCCCAAGGCATATAGTAGTGAAGCTAGCAAAAGTCAATGACAAGGAGAAAATGCTAAGGGTAGCCAGGCAGAAGAAATTAACCTACAAAGGAACCCCCATCAGGCTATCAGCAGATTTCTCAGCAGAAACTTTACAGGCTAGAAGAGAGTGGAATGATATATTCAAAAATCTGAAGGACAAAAACCTGCAGCCAAGAATTCTCTACCCAGTGAAAATATCCTTAAATATGATGGAGAAATAAAAACTTTCCCAGATAAACAAAAATTAAGGGAGTTCATTGCCACAAAACCTCCTCTTCAAGAAATGCTCAGGAAAACCCTCATTTCTGAAAAATCAAAAAAAGGAAAGGGGCTACAAAACCAAGAGCAAAGGAGATAAGTAGAAGGACAACAACAGAAAGTAGCAGCTCTCCATCAGAACAGATTAAACCATGGGATGAGAAATAAAGGAAATTGAAGAGAACCGGAAAACAAGACATAAAATGGCAGCGGTAGGCCCCCACATTTCAATAATCACTCTAAATGTAAATGGATTGAACTCTCCAATCAGAAGACACAGAGTGGCAGGATGGATCAAAGAACAAGACCCAACAATATGCTGCCTCCAGGAAACACACCTCAGCCCCAAAGACAAACACAGACTCAGAGTGAAGGGATGGAAGACAATACTCCAAGCTAATAATGAACAAAAGAAAGCAGGTGTCGCTATACTAATATCAGACAAAGTAGACTTCAAAGCAAAACAGATGAAGAAAGACAAAGAGGGACAGTATATAATGATAAAAGGGACTCTCCACCAATAAGACATAACACTTATAAACATACACGCACCCAACACAGGAGCACCAAAATCTGTAAAGCAACTCTTAACAGAACTAAAAGAAGACAACAACAACAATACAATAATAGTAGGGGACCTCAACACCCCATTAACACCAATGGATATAACATCCAGACAGAAAATCAACAAGGAAATTATAGAATTAAATGAAAAATTAGACCAGATGGACTTAATAGACATATATAGAACACTTCATCCAAAAACAGCAGGTTACAAATTCTTCTCAAGTGCGCATGGAACATTCTCAAGGATAGACCACATTTTGGGAAACAAAGCAAGCATCAATAAATACAAGAGAGTTGAAATAATATCAAGCATCTTTTCTGATCATAATGCTATGAAACTAGAAATCAACTACAAGAATAAAGCAGAGAAATGTGCAAAAATGTGGAGACTAAACAACACGCTACTGAACAAACAATGGATTATTGAAGAAATTAAAGAAGAAATCAAATATTATCTGGAGACAAATGAAAAATGAGAACACGTCATACCAAATCATTTGGGATGCAGCAAAAGCAGTCCTAAGAGGGAAATTCATCGCAATACAGGCTCACCTCACTAAACAAGAAAAAGCTCACATAAGCAACCTCAAAAGACACCAAACAGAATTAGAAAAAGAAGAATAAACAGAGCCCAGGGTCAGTAGAAGGAGGGAAATAATAAAAATAAGAGCAGAAATAAACGATATTGAAACAAAAAAGACAGTAGGAAGGATCAATGAAACAAAGAGTTGGTTCTTCGAAAAAATTAACAAAATCGACAAACCCTTAGCCAGACTCACCAAGAAAAGAAGAGAGAAATCTCAAATAAATAAAATTAGGAATGAGAGAGGAGAAATCACAACAGATACCAAAGAAATACAAGGGATCATAAGAGAATACTATGAAAAACTATATGCCAACAAACTGAACACCTAGAAG
>NW_025797585.1:0-1618 GCF_021613505.1 Equus quagga | reverse complement strand
GAGTGGAATGATATATTCAAAAATCTGAAGGACAAAAACCTGCAGCCAAGAATTCTCTACCCAGTGAAAATATCCTTAAATATGATGGAGAAATAAAAACTTTCCCAGATAAACAAAAATTAAGGGAGTTCATTGCCACAAAACCTCCTCTTCAAGAAATGCTCAGGAAAACCCTCATTTCTGAAAAATCAAAAAAAGGAAAGGGGCTACAAAACCAAGAGCAAAGGAGATAAGTAGAAGGACAACAACAGAAAGTAGCAGCTCTCCATCAGAACAGATTAAACCATGGGATGAGAAATAAAGGAAATTGAAGAGAACCGGAAAACAAGACATAAAATGGCAGCGGTAGGCCCCCACATTTCAATAATCACTCTAAATGTAAATGGATTGAACTCTCCAATCAGAAGACACAGAGTGGCAGGATGGATCAAAGAACAAGACCCAACAATATGCTGCCTCCAGGAAACACACCTCAGCCCCAAAGACAAACACAGACTCAGAGTGAAGGGATGGAAGACAATACTCCAAGCTAATAATGAACAAAAGAAAGCAGGTGTCGCTATACTAATATCAGACAAAGTAGACTTCAAAGCAAAACAGATGAAGAAAGACAAAGAGGGACAGTATATAATGATAAAAGGGACTCTCCACCAATAAGACATAACACTTATAAACATACACGCACCCAACACAGGAGCACCAAAATCTGTAAAGCAACTCTTAACAGAACTAAAAGAAGACAACAACAACAATACAATAATAGTAGGGGACCTCAACACCCCATTAACACCAATGGATATAACATCCAGACAGAAAATCAACAAGGAAATTATAGAATTAAATGAAAAATTAGACCAGATGGACTTAATAGACATATATAGAACACTTCATCCAAAAACAGCAGGTTACAAATTCTTCTCAAGTGCGCATGGAACATTCTCAAGGATAGACCACATTTTGGGAAACAAAGCAAGCATCAATAAATACAAGAGAGTTGAAATAATATCAAGCATCTTTTCTGATCATAATGCTATGAAACTAGAAATCAACTACAAGAATAAAGCAGAGAAATGTGCAAAAATGTGGAGACTAAACAACACGCTACTGAACAAACAATGGATTATTGAAGAAATTAAAGAAGAAATCAAATATTATCTGGAGACAAATGAAAAATGAGAACACGTCATACCAAATCATTTGGGATGCAGCAAAAGCAGTCCTAAGAGGGAAATTCATCGCAATACAGGCTCACCTCACTAAACAAGAAAAAGCTCACATAAGCAACCTCAAAAGACACCAAACAGAATTAGAAAAAGAAGAATAAACAGAGCCCAGGGTCAGTAGAAGGAGGGAAATAATAAAAATAAGAGCAGAAATAAACGATATTGAAACAAAAAAGACAGTAGGAAGGATCAATGAAACAAAGAGTTGGTTCTTCGAAAAAATTAACAAAATCGACAAACCCTTAGCCAGACTCACCAAGAAAAGAAGAGAGAAATCTCAAATAAATAAAATTAGGAATGAGAGAGGAGAAATCACAACAGATACCAAAGAAATACAAGGGATCATAAGAGAATACTATGAAAAACTATATGCCAACAAACTGAACACCTAGAAG
>NW_025797584.1:0-1816 GCF_021613505.1 Equus quagga | reverse complement strand
CTTCTAGGTGTTCAGTTTGTTGGCATATAGTTTTTCATAGTATTCTCTTATGATCCCTTGTATTTCTTTGGTATCTGTTGTGATTTCTCCTCTCTCATTCCTAATTTTATTTATTTGAGATTTCTCTCTTCTTTTCTTGGTGAGTCTGGCTAAGGGTTTGTCGATTTTGTTAATTTTTTCGAAGAACCAACTCTTTGTTTCATTGATCCTTCCTACTGTCTTTTTTGTTTCAATATCGTTTATTTCTGCTCTTATTTTTATTATTTCCCTCCTTCTACTGACCCTGGGCTCTGTTTATTCTTCTTTTTCTAATTCTGTTTGGTGTCTTTTGAGGTTGCTTATGTGAGCTTTTTCTTGTTTAGTGAGGTGAGCCTGTATTGCGATGAATTTCCCTCTTAGGACTGCTTTTGCTGCATCCCAAATGATTTGGTATGACGTGTTCTCATTTTTCATTTGTCTCCAGATAATATTTGATTTCTTCTTTAATTTCTTCAATAATCCATTGTTTGTTCAGTAGCGTGTTGTTTAGTCTCCACATTTTTGCACATTTCTCTGCTTTATTCTTGTAGTTGATTTCTAGTTTCATAGCATTATGATCAGAAAAGATGCTTGATATTATTTCAACTCTCTTGTATTTATTGATGCTTGCTTTGTTTCCCAAAATGTGGTCTATCCTTGAGAATGTTCCATGCGCACTTGAGAAGAATTTGTAACCTGCTGTTTTTGGATGAAGTGTTCTATATATGTCTATTAAGTCCATCTGGTCTAATTTTTCATTTAATTCTATAATTTCCTTGTTGATTTTCTGTCTGGATGTTATATCCATTGGTGTTAATGGGGTGTTGAGGTCCCCTACTATTATTGTATTGTTGTTGTTGTCTTCTTTTAGTTCTGTTAAGAGTTGCTTTACAGATTTTGGTGCTCCTGTGTTGGGTGCGTGTATGTTTATAAGTGTTATGTCTTATTGGTGGAGAGTCCCTTTTATCATTATATACTGTCCCTCTTTGTCTTTCTTCATCTGTTTTGCTTTGAAGTCTACTTTGTCTGATATTAGTATAGCGACACCTGCTTTCTTTTGTTCATTATTAGCTTGGAGTATTGTCTTCCATCCCTTCACTCTGAGTCTGTGTTTGTCTTTGGGGCTGAGGTGTGTTTCCTGGAGGCAGCATATTGTTGGGTCTTGTTCTTTGATCCATCCTGCCACTCTGTGTCTTCTGATTGGAGAGTTCAATCCATTTACATTTAGAGTGATTATTGAAATGTGGGGGCCTACCGCTGCCATTTTATGTCTTGTTTTCCGGTTCTCTTCAATTTCCTTTATTTCTCATCCCATGGTTTAATCTGTTCTGATGGAGAGCTGCTACTTTCTGTTGTTGTCCTTCTACTTATCTCCTTTGCTCTTGGTTTTGTAGCCCCTTTCCTTTTTTTGATTTTTCAGAAATGAGGGTTTTCCTGAGCATTTCTTGAAGAGGAGGTTTTGTGGCAATGAACTCCCTTAATTTTTGTTTATCTGGGAAAGTTTTTATTTCTCCATCATATTTAAGGATATTTTCACTGGGTAGAGAATTCTTGGCTGCAGGTTTTTGTCCTTCAGATTTTTGAATATATCATTCCACTCTCTTCTAGCCTGTAAAGTTTCTGCTGAGAAATCTGCTGATAGCCTGATGGGGGTTCCTTTGTAGGTTAATTTCTTCTGCCTGGCTACCCTTAGCATTTTCTCCTTGTCATTGACTTTTGCTAGCTTCACTACTATATGCCTTGGGGTTGGTCTTCTTGTATTGATAAAGTTTGGAGATCTATTGGCTTCTGTCACATG
>NW_025797583.1:0-1689 GCF_021613505.1 Equus quagga | reverse complement strand
AAGAGAAAATTAAACAAAGCTTTATGAGGAACCATGGCCCGGGGCCTCTCTTCCCGAAGGAAGAAAGGGCACCGAAGAAGTGGGGTGCACAGAGTGGTTATATACCCCCAAACAGGGTGTTTCACATGTGATTGAAATGTCCCTCCCACAACAGTCACAAGATTGCCCTGGCGGCACAGCGCTTGATGGACACAACAGGTATTGGTCTGCTATGTCGGAGGGCGTAGCAGGCGGCAAGTCTATCGTCTCGAGCTGGGTGGTCACAGGTGAGTGCAGCAATCAGTTCCTAGCCTAAGGAAAGATGCTTAATCCTTAAAGAAATGCCAACGTTGGGAGGGGGAGGGAAGTCAGTTACAGGAGGTTACCAGACAAGCACAATAAAATGCAGATTTAAGTCCTTGCCTTCCCCATTGATTAAGAGTTTCTAGAGACAAGGTCATCTCCTTTCTTCCTGGTACAGAAGGAGATATCTTTACAGATGGAGAGTTCCTTTACAATGTAAATGTCTCTTACAAAGGGTAAGTAAATTCTACCGTTCAGTTGCTTTCCTGTCTGCAAAGTAACTAGCCTCAAATAATCATGCCAAAGAGACATATGTTGGGGTGGCCAATTCCAGAGCCCTACCCTGGAGAGCACAGATCCTCCTGATGTGGAAATTCTGGAGCTGGCGGTGGTCAGAAGGCACCCACAGGGGACAGGCAGCCCTGAGAAAGGGGAGTACACAGAGGGCCAGGCTCCCAGGAGCATGGCACCCCCTTCACAACCTGCCTACTGCGGGCTCTAGTGGTATCCAAACTTTGATGCCGAGCACATGATGCTTCTGTGGTTTAAAAACGTTCTTTTCCCACGTCTCAGTCAGGTGCTACAAATAACAGCATCTAACCTATATTGAAGGCTGACTATACGCCAGGCACTGTGCTTCTGTAGACGTGGTCTCCATTAATCCTCGCGACAAATCTCTGAGGTATGTATTATTAATCCTGTTTTTAGGTGGGAAAACTGAGGCCCTTAGCCGTGAAGTACTATTTGCAAGATTGGAAAGCCACTGAGTGACAGAGCAGAGATTCAACGTCTGCCTGACTCTGAAACCCGAATGCGTAGTATGGGGTGTAGGGGAGGAGGACGTTTCCTCTCCCCAAATGGGGGTTCATCTGGCTGGAGAACGAATTAAATTCACATGAGACAGAATAGCAAGAGAAAATTAATCAAAGCTTTATGAGGAACCATGGCTCGGGGCCTTTCTTCCCGAAGGAAGAAAGGGCACCCAAGAAGTGGGGTGCACAGAGTGGTTATATAACCCCAAACAGGGTGTTTCACATGTGATTGAAATGTCCCTTTTACAACAGTCATGAGGCCGCTCTGTCAGCACAGCACTTGATGGAGGCAGATAGGTCTGCTGTCTCAGAGGGCGTAGCTGGAGGCAAGTCGATTGTCTGGAGCTGGGTGGTCACAGGTGAGCTCAGCAATCAGTTCCTAGCCTAAAGAAAGAGGCTTAATCCTTAAAGGAGACGCCAACGTTGGGAGGGGGAGGGAAGTCAGTTACAGGAGGTTACCAGACTAGCACAATAAAATGCAGATTTAAGTCCTTGCCTTTGGTATTGATTAAGAGTTTTTAGAGAGAAGGTCATCGCCTTTCTTCTTCCTGGTACAGAGAGGGAGGCACCTTTACAGATATTTACCTTACAAATG
>NW_025797582.1:0-1689 GCF_021613505.1 Equus quagga | reverse complement strand
CATTTGTAAGGTAAATATCTGTAAAGGTGCCTCCCTCTCTGTACCAGGAAGAAGAAAGGCGATGACCTTCTCTCTAAAAACTCTTAATCAATACCAAAGGCAAGGACTTAAATCTGCATTTTATTGTGCTAGTCTGGTAACCTCCTGTAACTGACTTCCCTCCCCCTCCCAACGTTGGCGTCTCCTTTAAGGATTAAGCCTCTTTCTTTAGGCTAGGAACTGATTGCTGAGCTCACCTGTGACCACCCAGCTCCAGACAATCGACTTGCCTCCAGCTACGCCCTCTGAGACAGCAGACCTATCTGCCTCCATCAAGTGCTGTGCTGACAGAGCGGCCTCATGACTGTTGTAAAAGGGACATTTCAATCACATGTGAAACACCCTGTTTGGGGTTATATAACCACTCTGTGCACCCCACTTCTTGGGTGCCCTTTCTTCCTTCGGGAAGAAAGGCCCCGAGCCATGGTTCCTCATAAAGCTTTGATTAATTTTCTCTTGCTATTCTGTCTCATGTGAATTTAATTCGTTCTCCAGCCAGATGAACCCCCATTTGGGGAGAGGAAACGTCCTCCTCCCCTACACCCCATACTACGCATTCGGGTTTCAGAGTCAGGCAGACGTTGAATCTCTGCTCTGTCACTCAGTGGCTTTCCAATCTTGCAAATAGTACTTCACGGCTAAGGGCCTCAGTTTTCCCACCTAAAAACAGGATTAATAATACATACCTCAGAGATTTGTCGCGAGGATTAATGGAGACCACGTCTACAGAAGCACAGTGCCTGGCGTATAGTCAGCCTTCAATATAGGTTAGATGCTGTTATTTGTAGCACCTGACTGAGACGTGGGAAAAGAACGTTTTTAAACCACAGAAGCATCATGTGCTCGGCATCAAAGTTTGGATACCACTAGAGCCCGCAGTAGGCAGGTTGTGAAGGGGGTGCCATGCTCCTGGGAGCCTGGCCCTCTGTGTACTCCCCTTTCTCAGGGCTGCCTGTCCCCTGTGGGTGCCTTCTGACCACCGCCAGCTCCAGAATTTCCACATCAGGAGGATCTGTGCTCTCCAGGGTAGGGCTCTGGAATTGGCCACCCCAACATATGTCTCTTTGGCATGATTATTTGAGGCTAGTTACTTTGCAGACAGGAAAGCAACTGAACGGTAGAATTTACTTACCCTTTGTAAGAGACATTTACATTGTAAAGGAACTCTCCATCTGTAAAGATATCTCCTTCTGTACCAGGAAGAAAGGAGATGACCTTGTCTCTAGAAACTCTTAATCAATGGGGAAGGCAAGGACTTAAATCTGCATTTTATTGTGCTTGTCTGGTAACCTCCTGTAACTGACTTCCCTCCCCCTCCCAACGTTGGCATTTCTTTAAGGATTAAGCATCTTTCCTTAGGCTAGGAACTGATTGCTGCACTCACCTGTGACCACCCAGCTCGAGACGATAGACTTGCCGCCTGCTACGCCCTCCGACATAGCAGACCAATACCTGTTGTGTCCATCAAGCGCTGTGCCGCCAGGGCAATCTTGTGACTGTTGTGGGAGGGACATTTCAATCACATGTGAAACACCCTGTTTGGGGGTATATAACCACTCTGTGCACCCCACTTCTTCGGTGCCCTTTCTTCCTTCGGGAAGAGAGGCCCCGGGCCATGGTTCCTCATAAAGCTTTGTTTAATTTTCTCTT
>NW_025797581.1:0-1689 GCF_021613505.1 Equus quagga | reverse complement strand
AAGAGAAAATTAAACAAAGCTTTATGAGGAACCATGGCCCGGGGCCTCTCTTCCCGAAGGAAGAAAGGGCACCGAAGAAGTGGGGTGCACAGAGTGGTTATATACCCCCAAACAGGGTGTTTCACATGTGATTGAAATGTCCCTCCCACAACAGTCACAAGATTGCCCTGGCGGCACAGCGCTTGATGGACACAACAGGTATTGGTCTGCTATGTCGGAGGGCGTAGCAGGCGGCAAGTCTATCGTCTCGAGCTGGGTGGTCACAGGTGAGTGCAGCAATCAGTTCCTAGCCTAAGGAAAGATGCTTAATCCTTAAAGAAATGCCAACGTTGGGAGGGGGAGGGAAGTCAGTTACAGGAGGTTACCAGACAAGCACAATAAAATGCAGATTTAAGTCCTTGCCTTCCCCATTGATTAAGAGTTTCTAGAGACAAGGTCATCTCCTTTCTTCCTGGTACAGAAGGAGATATCTTTACAGATGGAGAGTTCCTTTACAATGTAAATGTCTCTTACAAAGGGTAAGTAAATTCTACCGTTCAGTTGCTTTCCTGTCTGCAAAGTAACTAGCCTCAAATAATCATGCCAAAGAGACATATGTTGGGGTGGCCAATTCCAGAGCCCTACCCTGGAGAGCACAGATCCTCCTGATGTGGAAATTCTGGAGCTGGCGGTGGTCAGAAGGCACCCACAGGGGACAGGCAGCCCTGAGAAAGGGGAGTACACAGAGGGCCAGGCTCCCAGGAGCATGGCACCCCCTTCACAACCTGCCTACTGCGGGCTCTAGTGGTATCCAAACTTTGATGCCGAGCACATGATGCTTCTGTGGTTTAAAAACGTTCTTTTCCCACGTCTCAGTCAGGTGCTACAAATAACAGCATCTAACCTATATTGAAGGCTGACTATACGCCAGGCACTGTGCTTCTGTAGACGTGGTCTCCATTAATCCTCGCGACAAATCTCTGAGGTATGTATTATTAATCCTGTTTTTAGGTGGGAAAACTGAGGCCCTTAGCCGTGAAGTACTATTTGCAAGATTGGAAAGCCACTGAGTGACAGAGCAGAGATTCAACGTCTGCCTGACTCTGAAACCCGAATGCGTAGTATGGGGTGTAGGGGAGGAGGACGTTTCCTCTCCCCAAATGGGGGTTCATCTGGCTGGAGAACGAATTAAATTCACATGAGACAGAATAGCAAGAGAAAATTAATCAAAGCTTTATGAGGAACCATGGCTCGGGGCCTTTCTTCCCGAAGGAAGAAAGGGCACCCAAGAAGTGGGGTGCACAGAGTGGTTATATAACCCCAAACAGGGTGTTTCACATGTGATTGAAATGTCCCTTTTACAACAGTCATGAGGCCGCTCTGTCAGCACAGCACTTGATGGAGGCAGATAGGTCTGCTGTCTCAGAGGGCGTAGCTGGAGGCAAGTCGATTGTCTGGAGCTGGGTGGTCACAGGTGAGCTCAGCAATCAGTTCCTAGCCTAAAGAAAGAGGCTTAATCCTTAAAGGAGACGCCAACGTTGGGAGGGGGAGGGAAGTCAGTTACAGGAGGTTACCAGACTAGCACAATAAAATGCAGATTTAAGTCCTTGCCTTTGGTATTGATTAAGAGTTTTTAGAGAGAAGGTCATCGCCTTTCTTCTTCCTGGTACAGAGAGGGAGGCACCTTTACAGATATTTACCTTACAAATG
>NW_025797580.1:0-1689 GCF_021613505.1 Equus quagga | reverse complement strand
CATTTGTAAGGTAAATATCTGTAAAGGTGCCTCCCTCTCTGTACCAGGAAGAAGAAAGGCGATGACCTTCTCTCTAAAAACTCTTAATCAATACCAAAGGCAAGGACTTAAATCTGCATTTTATTGTGCTAGTCTGGTAACCTCCTGTAACTGACTTCCCTCCCCCTCCCAACGTTGGCGTCTCCTTTAAGGATTAAGCCTCTTTCTTTAGGCTAGGAACTGATTGCTGAGCTCACCTGTGACCACCCAGCTCCAGACAATCGACTTGCCTCCAGCTACGCCCTCTGAGACAGCAGACCTATCTGCCTCCATCAAGTGCTGTGCTGACAGAGCGGCCTCATGACTGTTGTAAAAGGGACATTTCAATCACATGTGAAACACCCTGTTTGGGGTTATATAACCACTCTGTGCACCCCACTTCTTGGGTGCCCTTTCTTCCTTCGGGAAGAAAGGCCCCGAGCCATGGTTCCTCATAAAGCTTTGATTAATTTTCTCTTGCTATTCTGTCTCATGTGAATTTAATTCGTTCTCCAGCCAGATGAACCCCCATTTGGGGAGAGGAAACGTCCTCCTCCCCTACACCCCATACTACGCATTCGGGTTTCAGAGTCAGGCAGACGTTGAATCTCTGCTCTGTCACTCAGTGGCTTTCCAATCTTGCAAATAGTACTTCACGGCTAAGGGCCTCAGTTTTCCCACCTAAAAACAGGATTAATAATACATACCTCAGAGATTTGTCGCGAGGATTAATGGAGACCACGTCTACAGAAGCACAGTGCCTGGCGTATAGTCAGCCTTCAATATAGGTTAGATGCTGTTATTTGTAGCACCTGACTGAGACGTGGGAAAAGAACGTTTTTAAACCACAGAAGCATCATGTGCTCGGCATCAAAGTTTGGATACCACTAGAGCCCGCAGTAGGCAGGTTGTGAAGGGGGTGCCATGCTCCTGGGAGCCTGGCCCTCTGTGTACTCCCCTTTCTCAGGGCTGCCTGTCCCCTGTGGGTGCCTTCTGACCACCGCCAGCTCCAGAATTTCCACATCAGGAGGATCTGTGCTCTCCAGGGTAGGGCTCTGGAATTGGCCACCCCAACATATGTCTCTTTGGCATGATTATTTGAGGCTAGTTACTTTGCAGACAGGAAAGCAACTGAACGGTAGAATTTACTTACCCTTTGTAAGAGACATTTACATTGTAAAGGAACTCTCCATCTGTAAAGATATCTCCTTCTGTACCAGGAAGAAAGGAGATGACCTTGTCTCTAGAAACTCTTAATCAATGGGGAAGGCAAGGACTTAAATCTGCATTTTATTGTGCTTGTCTGGTAACCTCCTGTAACTGACTTCCCTCCCCCTCCCAACGTTGGCATTTCTTTAAGGATTAAGCATCTTTCCTTAGGCTAGGAACTGATTGCTGCACTCACCTGTGACCACCCAGCTCGAGACGATAGACTTGCCGCCTGCTACGCCCTCCGACATAGCAGACCAATACCTGTTGTGTCCATCAAGCGCTGTGCCGCCAGGGCAATCTTGTGACTGTTGTGGGAGGGACATTTCAATCACATGTGAAACACCCTGTTTGGGGGTATATAACCACTCTGTGCACCCCACTTCTTCGGTGCCCTTTCTTCCTTCGGGAAGAGAGGCCCCGGGCCATGGTTCCTCATAAAGCTTTGTTTAATTTTCTCTT
>NW_025797579.1:0-1772 GCF_021613505.1 Equus quagga | reverse complement strand
CATCACCTTTGAGATCCCTTTGCACAACAAATGCTAATGATTCTGGACTTCTGACTGTTTGAAGATAAAGCACGTAAAAGGGAAATTTTCTCCGGAAGAAACACAGTCTTGTGGTTCACTTAATAACTAGTCTGACTCATAAAAATGTTAACTAATTAAACAAATAGAAATCTTTCTTAAAAGATTTTCCATTTATTGGTAGCATAAATGTCGCTCTATTTACCCATAGAATTAATATATTATAGGCTTTGAACATAACAAAGAAAAAGAAAAATTAAAGTTTACTTAACTTTTCAGAGCAGAGATAAATCTTCCAACATATTAAGGCCACAGTGGTGTTTTTTAGGGTTGGTGTATGAATTAAATGAAACAGGATGCGTGAAAGCACCTAGCACTTAGCACACTCGCAATGCTCAAAAAGAGGTTCCACTTTGGATGATCTTAGTTAATCAGGATATAACAACAATTATACATTTTACAGGAATGTTCTTCTCAGCAAGCAGAGTCAGTCTGCCTTTCATCTTGCTATGCACAGAGTGCAACCCCCAAGCAATGCTATTAGGTGACCACACGGTGTTCATTGGAGGGAACCAGATGGTAACTGAACAGAAAGTCAGATAATTTTGCCACTGAAGTTTTAGAATGGTCTTAGGTGTTCCAGGTTTGTATTTTTTTTTACCAGCGCAAGGTAAAATTTCATAATTAAAGATTGGGTAAGACTACTGTGTACACGCATACTTCCGTTCTACTTAACGAATCTATTTCTTGCCATTGGTAAAGGCAGCTCAACAAATTATTACAGAACTGGCCTGTGCCAGGCCTGGAAGGGATGTGTGGATGAGGACACTAGGAAGAATTGCCGCCCTAAGGAGGATGCATTACTGTAAGAGAATAGATTCTCCTCTTAATAACTCAGGGTCACTGGTGATTCAGGCATGATGTCTCAAAGGAGTCCCTTTGATGCAGATGCTGCACATATTTAGACAGTGTGGGCAGAGGACTGAACGTTTCTTGGTCTTGGCAGTCTTCTGCTAACAGTCTAGACTTCGGACTTAAAGTCCTGAGTATGAACACAACAGACCAAAGCCCCCGGGCACATATAAATAAGAGGGAATCATACTGTTGTCGCATCCACAGACCCCAGAACTCCGGAAAACGTTGGGCATGAGTTGGGGATGTTGGGATATGTATGCTCTGAAAAGAAAGGTGTGTGTGAGTCATTTGCTCTCATGGGAAAGGTGCCTAAAACAGACCCCTTCAAATGTGACATTCTGTTGTGGATTCTGGGAGTTAATTGATTGATTTTGGTAGCAACTCTTCATGTCAGGAGTGTGTGCTGAAGACCGTAGTCACATTTTCTGTTTCTTTTTCCATTAGGCAAGTATTTCCCCATCACTTCCTTTGTGACAGGCACTGTCCTTGTAGCTGTGAATACAGAAGGACAACAATATAGTCTTGGATATTAACGTCCAGGTGTGATAAATATGGAACAATGTTTTCTTCATGAGGGTCAACATGCAGAAAGACAGCTTATGAATTAGATCTATTGAATTACATAGATTCACATGAACCAGTCCTGGAATTGTAGGGCTCATCATTTTAAGGACAGTCTCACTGTCAGCGGATTATGTATGTGTGTGTGTGTGTGAGTGTGTGTGTGTGTGTTTGTGTGTGTGTGTGCATACACACACACTCATATAAACACATGCCCACACTATCGAGCAATGGGCATGAACAATTGACTAATCTTGCTCTCATTTCTTCTAGTTGTC
>NW_025797578.1:0-1772 GCF_021613505.1 Equus quagga | reverse complement strand
GACAACTAGAAGAAATGAGAGCAAGATTAGTCAATTGTTCATGCCCATTGCTCGATAGTGTGGGCATGTGTTTATATGAGTGTGTGTGTATGCACACACACACACAAACACACACACACACACTCACACACACACACACATACATAATCCGCTGACAGTGAGACTGTCCTTAAAATGATGAGCCCTACAATTCCAGGACTGGTTCATGTGAATCTATGTAATTCAATAGATCTAATTCATAAGCTGTCTTTCTGCATGTTGACCCTCATGAAGAAAACATTGTTCCATATTTATCACACCTGGACGTTAATATCCAAGACTATATTGTTGTCCTTCTGTATTCACAGCTACAAGGACAGTGCCTGTCACAAAGGAAGTGATGGGGAAATACTTGCCTAATGGAAAAAGAAACAGAAAATGTGACTACGGTCTTCAGCACACACTCCTGACATGAAGAGTTGCTACCAAAATCAATCAATTAACTCCCAGAATCCACAACAGAATGTCACATTTGAAGGGGTCTGTTTTAGGCACCTTTCCCATGAGAGCAAATGACTCACACACACCTTTCTTTTCAGAGCATACATATCCCAACATCCCCAACTCATGCCCAACGTTTTCCGGAGTTCTGGGGTCTGTGGATGCGACAACAGTATGATTCCCTCTTATTTATATGTGCCCGGGGGCTTTGGTCTGTTGTGTTCATACTCAGGACTTTAAGTCCGAAGTCTAGACTGTTAGCAGAAGACTGCCAAGACCAAGAAACGTTCAGTCCTCTGCCCACACTGTCTAAATATGTGCAGCATCTGCATCAAAGGGACTCCTTTGAGACATCATGCCTGAATCACCAGTGACCCTGAGTTATTAAGAGGAGAATCTATTCTCTTACAGTAATGCATCCTCCTTAGGGCGGCAATTCTTCCTAGTGTCCTCATCCACACATCCCTTCCAGGCCTGGCACAGGCCAGTTCTGTAATAATTTGTTGAGCTGCCTTTACCAATGGCAAGAAATAGATTCGTTAAGTAGAACGGAAGTATGCGTGTACACAGTAGTCTTACCCAATCTTTAATTATGAAATTTTACCTTGCGCTGGTAAAAAAAAATACAAACCTGGAACACCTAAGACCATTCTAAAACTTCAGTGGCAAAATTATCTGACTTTCTGTTCAGTTACCATCTGGTTCCCTCCAATGAACACCGTGTGGTCACCTAATAGCATTGCTTGGGGGTTGCACTCTGTGCATAGCAAGATGAAAGGCAGACTGACTCTGCTTGCTGAGAAGAACATTCCTGTAAAATGTATAATTGTTGTTATATCCTGATTAACTAAGATCATCCAAAGTGGAACCTCTTTTTGAGCATTGCGAGTGTGCTAAGTGCTAGGTGCTTTCACGCATCCTGTTTCATTTAATTCATACACCAACCCTAAAAAACACCACTGTGGCCTTAATATGTTGGAAGATTTATCTCTGCTCTGAAAAGTTAAGTAAACTTTAATTTTTCTTTTTCTTTGTTATGTTCAAAGCCTATAATATATTAATTCTATGGGTAAATAGAGCGACATTTATGCTACCAATAAATGGAAAATCTTTTAAGAAAGATTTCTATTTGTTTAATTAGTTAACATTTTTATGAGTCAGACTAGTTATTAAGTGAACCACAAGACTGTGTTTCTTCCGGAGAAAATTTCCCTTTTACGTGCTTTATCTTCAAACAGTCAGAAGTCCAGAATCATTAGCATTTGTTGTGCAAAGGGATCTCAAAGGTGATG
>NW_025797577.1:0-2144 GCF_021613505.1 Equus quagga | reverse complement strand
TTATAGCTGTTATCCTCTGCCCGTCCCACCACAGTGTGTTGGGGGAAGACAGCTTGTCACTTTAGTGTCACTGGTACCCGGCTGGAGAAAGATTGTGCCCCAGGAGTTGTACTACATGGATTATACCCAGGAACGTCATCCATACCTGATTTAGATGGTTGAGGTGATGCGATTTTGGACTTTGAGCTGATGCGATTCCGATGAGCTTTTGGAATTGAGCTGATGCCATAATACCATGAGACATTTGGAGACTGTGGAATGGGGTGAATGAGTTTTGTGTGTGGGACAGATTGGACCACCGGGGGCCACAGGGCAGACTAGTAGGCAGAATTCTAAGGTGACCACTAATGACCCTCGCCCTTGCATAATCCTCTCCCATTGAGTGTGAGAGGAGCCGGTGAATTTGATGCGACATCACTCTTGTGATTATGTTACATTAAAAGGGAAAGAGATTTTGCAGATGTATTAAGGTCCCATATCAGTGGACCTTCAAATAAGGAGGTTATCTTGGGTGGGCCAGGCCTAATAAGGTGAGCCCTTAAAACGGCCTAGGTCTCTCCTGAGAGACTCAAGTATGAGAGGATGTACGGCATGGCCCATGTGCTAAGGAACTATGGGTGGCCTCTAGGAGCTCAGAGTGGAACTGAATTCTGCCAATAACTTCAGTGAGCTTGGAAGTGGATTATTCCTCAGAGACTCCACAAAGAAACACAGCCTGGCCAAACACATGATTTCACCTGGTGATACACTGAGCAGAGAACAAAGTCATGCCACTGTGAAAATTAGTAAAGGGAAACCTCATTTAAAGTGGAGTCAGGAAGCCAAAGTAGGAGCTCCCACACCGTACCACTTGAGGTCAATTAGAGGAAAGATGGTCATCCAAAATTGCAATTCTTTGGCTATTCCTGAATAAATTCGTTTTGCTGGTAAAATGACTGGCTGTTTCATTTTTAAGGTTGATATAAATGGTGTCATAAGGTGGGATCCAAAGGAGGTGACCCCTCGAGAGACGATGCATCCTGGAGCCAAGCAAGGTACTCACACCAAGGCCCTTGAATTCATTGTTTCCAGGAGTCGCTGCCTGCTTTCAGGTTGGTGAGTCTCCACTTGGATTTCGAGCTCCACGCCCCTGGTGTTCTGAGCCTCTGACTTTATTTGGGATCCGGAGAGGCTTTGTCCTCTCGAGGGAGGGACTTTGTCCTTCCGGTTCGAGGCTCTGTCCTTGGGCTCAAGGCATCATCCTTGGTGAGTATTCAATTGTTTTCTGAAGGCAGCACAGCTCCTTTTGGGGCTCGGGCTTGCTGAAAATCCAGGTGTTTTTCTTTGGTTTCCAGATTCCTTTTGGAATCAGGGATGAGAATCCAGCAACTTTCTTTTGTTTTTAGATGCTTTTGGGGATGAGGGCTAGGACCTTAGCAACTTCCTCGGGTTTTCAGAGGAAATTTCAGAAATGGGACCCCGATCACCTAAATGTTCGGAGGGAAACCCTCCTTCAGGGACCCCAGCTGAGTTTATACTTGAGAACTTTGGGCCCCCCGCATGCATGTTTCTAACTAAATGGGCCAAACTGACCAAGAGTAGTTTGGAATTACAGTGGCCATTATGGGGAACTTTAGATCTCCCTAAACTCATTTTTCTTAAAAAACAAATTGGAAGACCGCAGCTCTAAAATTAAGCAGAACAAGTGATACGTTGATTTTAATTGGTACCTGGAGGCTTCCAACTGTGCACAGAGCTCTAAAATTGTCTCACTGCAAGATACTGTATGTAAACTAGCCAAAACAGCTGAAAAACTGAGGGAGAATAAAACGGCTTCTGAGGCCTCTCCTTCCCTTCCCCTGTTTTCTTTGTCTTATGCTCAGGCCCTACCTCCAATGCCATCTGCCTCCTTTGCTTCTGCACCACCTCTGGTGCTGAAACTCCGGCCATGCGAGCGAGTAACCTTAACTTCGTCCGTCTGCCGTCTGCCAGAAACACAATTTGCACCCAACTGTGCCTTTGAACTTTGTACCTGAGACATGGCTGAAATGTTTAAAACGAAAGCTATAAGGTCTCTGTGTCTGTCTACATGTCATGTATGTCTAGGCACATATGTGATTTTTTTTTTTAACCTCTGGATGGTATTGCTAAGATTGATTTGTAAA
>NW_025797576.1:0-2145 GCF_021613505.1 Equus quagga | reverse complement strand
TTATAGCTGTTATCCTCTGCCCGTCCCACCACAGTGTGTTGGGGGAAGACAGCTTGTCACTTTAGTGTCACTGGTACCCGGCTGGAGAAAGATTGTGCCCCAGGAGTTGTACTACATGGATTATACCCAGGAACGTCATCCATACCTGATTTAGATGGTTGAGGTGATGCGATTTTGGACTTTGAGCTGATGCGATTCCGATGAGCTTTTGGAATTGAGCTGATGCCATAATACCATGAGACATTTGGAGACTGTGGAATGGGGTGAATGAGTTTTGTGTGTGGGACAGATTGGACCACCGGGGGCCACAGGGCAGACTAGTAGGCAGAATTCTAAGGTGACCACTAATGACCCTCGCCCTTGCATAATCCTCTCCCATTGAGTGTGAGAGGAGCCGGTGAATTTGATGCGACATCACTCTTGTGATTATGTTACATTAAAAGGGAAAGAGATTTTGCAGATGTATTAAGGTCCCATATCAGTGGACCTTCAAATAAGGAGGTTATCTTGGGTGGGCCAGGCCTAATAAGGTGAGCCCTTAAAACGGCCTAGGTCTCTCCTGAGAGACTCAAGTATGAGAGGATGTACGGCATGGCCCATGTGCTAAGGAACTATGGGTGGCCTCTAGGAGCTCAGAGTGGAACTGAATTCTGCCAATAACTTCAGTGAGCTTGGAAGTGGATTATTCCTCAGAGACTCCACAAAGAAACACAGCCTGGCCAAACACATGATTTCACCTGGTGATACACTGAGCAGAGAACAAAGTCATGCCACTGTGAAAATTAGTAAAGGGAAACCTCATTTAAAGTGGAGTCAGGAAGCCAAAGTAGGAGCTCCCACACCGTACCACTTGAGGTCAATTAGAGGAAAGATGGTCATCCAAAATTGCAATTCTTTGGCTATTCCTGAATAAATTCGTTTTGCTGGTAAAATGACTGGCTGTTTCATTTTTAAGGTTGATATAAATGGTGTCATAAGGTGGGATCCAAAGGAGGTGACCCCTCGAGAGACGATGCATCCTGGAGCCAAGCAAGGTACTCACACCAAGGCCCTTGAATTCATTGTTTCCAGGAGTCGCTGCCTGCTTTCAGGTTGGTGAGTCTCCACTTGGATTTCGAGCTCCACGCCCCTGGTGTTCTGAGCCTCTGACTTTATTTGGGATCCGGAGAGGCTTTGTCCTCTCGAGGGAGGGACTTTGTCCTTCCGGTTCGAGGCTCTGTCCTTGGGCTCAAGGCATCATCCTTGGTGAGTATTCAATTGTTTTCTGAAGGCAGCACAGCTCCTTTTGGGGCTCGGGCTTGCTGAAAATCCAGGTGTTTTTCTTTGGTTTCCAGATTCCTTTTGGAATCAGGGATGAGAATCCGGCAACTTTCTTTTGTTTTTAGATGCTTTTGGGGATGAGGGCTAGGACCTTAGCAACTTCCTCGGGTTTTCAGAGGAAATTTCAGAAATGGGACCCCGATCACCTAAATGTTCGGAGGGAAACCCTCCTTCAGGGACCCCAGCTGAGTTTATACTTGAGAACTTTGGGCCCCCCGCATGCATGTTTCTAACTAAATGGGCCAAACTGACCAAGAGTAGTTTGGAATTACAGTGGCCATTATGGGGAACTTTAGATCTCCCTAAACTCATTTTTCTTAAAAAACAAATTGGAAGACCGCAGCTCTAAAATTAAGCAGAACAAGTGATACGTTGATTTTAATTGGTACCTGGAGGCTTCCAACTGTGCACAGAGCTCTAAAATTGTCTCACTGCAAGATACTGTATGTAAACTAGCCAAAACAGCTGAAAAACTGAGGGAGAATAAAACGGCTTCTGAGGCCTCTCCTTCCCTTCCCCTGTTTTCTTTGTCTTATGCTCAGGCCCTACCTCCAATGCCATCTGCCTCCTTTGCTTCTGCACCACCTCTGGTGCTGAAACTCCGGCCATGCGAGCGAGTAACCTTAACTTCGTCCGTCTGCCGTCTGCCAGAAACACAATTTGCACCCAACTGTGCCTTTGAACTTTGTACCTGAGACATGGCTGAAATGTTTAAAACGAAAGCTATAAGGTCTCTGTGTCTGTCTACATGTCATGTATGTCTAGGCACATATGTGATTTTTTTTTTTTAACCTCTGGATGGTATTGCTAAGATTGATTTGTAAA
>NW_025797575.1:0-2144 GCF_021613505.1 Equus quagga | reverse complement strand
TTTACAAATCAATCTTAGCAATACCATCCAGAGGTTAAAAAAAAAAATCACATATGTGCCTAGACATACATGACATGTAGACAGACACAGAGACCTTATAGCTTTCGTTTTAAACATTTCAGCCATGTCTCAGGTACAAAGTTCAAAGGCACAGTTGGGTGCAAATTGTGTTTCTGGCAGACGGCAGACGGACGAAGTTAAGGTTACTCGCTCGCATGGCCGGAGTTTCAGCACCAGAGGTGGTGCAGAAGCAAAGGAGGCAGATGGCATTGGAGGTAGGGCCTGAGCATAAGACAAAGAAAACAGGGGAAGGGAAGGAGAGGCCTCAGAAGCCGTTTTATTCTCCCTCAGTTTTTCAGCTGTTTTGGCTAGTTTACATACAGTATCTTGCAGTGAGACAATTTTAGAGCTCTGTGCACAGTTGGAAGCCTCCAGGTACCAATTAAAATCAACGTATCACTTGTTCTGCTTAATTTTAGAGCTGCGGTCTTCCAATTTGTTTTTTAAGAAAAATGAGTTTAGGGAGATCTAAAGTTCCCCATAATGGCCACTGTAATTCCAAACTACTCTTGGTCAGTTTGGCCCATTTAGTTAGAAACATGCATGCGGGGGGCCCAAAGTTCTCAAGTATAAACTCAGCTGGGGTCCCTGAAGGAGGGTTTCCCTCCGAACATTTAGGTGATCGGGGTCCCATTTCTGAAATTTCCTCTGAAAACCCGAGGAAGTTGCTAAGGTCCTAGCCCTCATCCCCAAAAGCATCTAAAAACAAAAGAAAGTTGCTGGATTCTCATCCCTGATTCCAAAAGGAATCTGGAAACCAAAGAAAAACACCTGGATTTTCAGCAAGCCCGAGCCCCAAAAGGAGCTGTGCTGCCTTCAGAAAACAATTGAATACTCACCAAGGATGATGCCTTGAGCCCAAGGACAGAGCCTCGAACCGGAAGGACAAAGTCCCTCCCTCGAGAGGACAAAGCCTCTCCGGATCCCAAATAAAGTCAGAGGCTCAGAACACCAGGGGCGTGGAGCTCGAAATCCAAGTGGAGACTCACCAACCTGAAAGCAGGCAGCGACTCCTGGAAACAATGAATTCAAGGGCCTTGGTGTGAGTACCTTGCTTGGCTCCAGGATGCATCGTCTCTCGAGGGGTCACCTCCTTTGGATCCCACCTTATGACACCATTTATATCAACCTTAAAAATGAAACAGCCAGTCATTTTACCAGCAAAACGAATTTATTCAGGAATAGCCAAAGAATTGCAATTTTGGATGACCATCTTTCCTCTAATTGACCTCAAGTGGTACGGTGTGGGAGCTCCTACTTTGGCTTCCTGACTCCACTTTAAATGAGGTTTCCCTTTACTAATTTTCACAGTGGCATGACTTTGTTCTCTGCTCAGTGTATCACCAGGTGAAATCATGTGTTTGGCCAGGCTGTGTTTCTTTGTGGAGTCTCTGAGGAATAATCCACTTCCAAGCTCACTGAAGTTATTGGCAGAATTCAGTTCCACTCTGAGCTCCTAGAGGCCACCCATAGTTCCTTAGCACATGGGCCATGCCGTACATCCTCTCATACTTGAGTCTCTCAGGAGAGACCTAGGCCGTTTTAAGGGCTCACCTTATTAGGCCTGGCCCACCCAAGATAACCTCCTTATTTGAAGGTCCACTGATATGGGACCTTAATACATCTGCAAAATCTCTTTCCCTTTTAATGTAACATAATCACAAGAGTGATGTCGCATCAAATTCACCGGCTCCTCTCACACTCAATGGGAGAGGATTATGCAAGGGCGAGGGTCATTAGTGGTCACCTTAGAATTCTGCCTACTAGTCTGCCCTGTGGCCCCCGGTGGTCCAATCTGTCCCACACACAAAACTCATTCACCCCATTCCACAGTCTCCAAATGTCTCATGGTATTATGGCATCAGCTCAATTCCAAAAGCTCATCGGAATCGCATCAGCTCAAAGTCCAAAATCGCATCACCTCAACCATCTAAATCAGGTATGGATGACGTTCCTGGGTATAATCCATGTAGTACAACTCCTGGGGCACAATCTTTCTCCAGCCGGGTACCAGTGACACTAAAGTGACAAGCTGTCTTCCCCCAACACACTGTGGTGGGACGGGCAGAGGATAACAGCTATAA
>NW_025797574.1:0-3417 GCF_021613505.1 Equus quagga | reverse complement strand
TGAACGTTTTTATTCGTGTGTCTGGAGGACATGTTTGCATTTGTGTCACATATCTGCTTGGATTGTGTGGTAGCCAGAATTCTGTGTTGATGCCCGATGACCCATGTCTTTTTTAAAATTTAGGTAACATTGTTTTATAACATTATATAAATTTCAGGTGTACATCATTCTATTTCAGCTTCTGGATAGACTGCAGCGTATTCACCGCCAAAAGTCTAGTGGCCATCCATCATCATACACACGTGCCCCTTTACCCCTTTCGCCCTCCCCCCACCTCCCTACCCCACTTGTAACCACCAATCTGTTCTCTGTATCTATGTGATATTTTTTCTTTGTAAACAAACAACCCGATTAAAAAATGGGCAGAGGATCTGAATTTTTCCAAAGGAGATATACAGATAGCTGATAGGCATGTGAGAAGATGTTCACCATCACTAATTATTAGGGAAATGCAAATCAAAACCACAATGAGATATTACCCCACGCCTGCCCATCAGCTGGCTATTATTAAAAAGACAAGAAGTAACAAGTGTAGGAGAGGATGTGGAGAAAAGGGAACCCTCGTACACTGCTAGTGGGAATGTAAATTGGTGCAGGTATGGGGGACAACAGTATGGAGATGCTCGAAGAAAATAAAAATAGAACTACCATATGATCCAGCTGTTCTAATTCTGGGTATTTAGCCAAAGAGCACAAAAGCAATAATTCAAAAAGAAATATGCACCTCAATGTTCACTGCAGCATTATTCACAATAGTCAAAACTTGGAAACAACTTAAGTGTCCATTAACAGATGAATGGATAAAGAACATGTAATATATATAGATAGATACACACACACACACAGACACACACACACATACAATGGAATACCACTTAGCCATAAAAAAGAAGAAATCTTGCCGCTTGTGACAACATAGATGGACCTTGAGGGCATTATGCTAAGCGAAATGAGTCAGATGGAGAAAGCCAACTACTGCATGATTTCACTCCTGTGTGGAAGATAAAACAACAACAACAACAACAAACAATACATAAATACAGAGAACAGATGGGTGGTTACCGGAGGGGAAGCGGGGTGCGGGGAGAGTGAAAGAGGTAAAGGGGCACATATGTACGGTGACCGATGGCAACTAGACTTTTGGTGGTGAACACGATGTACTCTATACAGAAGTCAAAATAGAATGATGTACACCTGAAATTTCAAACAAACAAACAAATATATGGATAAATACTGAATAATGTAATATTGTAATGGTGGTATGTAAATCACTTTTAACCCTAGTCTGAAAGTTTAAAGACAAAAGCATAATGAATAACTGTACCAAAAAAATGTGCTAGTGGATACACAACATAAAAGGAAGCAAATTCTGACATCAATAACAGAGCGTGAGAAGGGAGTAAAAAGTGCAGTTTTTGTATGCAATTGAAGTTAAGCTGTCATCAGCTTAAAATAGACTGTTGTAACTATAAGAACTTTTATGTAAGTGTCTTGGTAACCACAAAGAAGAAGCCTATACTAGACATAAAACAGATAAAGAGAAAAGAATCAAAGTATATCACTGCAAAACTCATCAAATCACAAAGAAAGACAGCAAGAGAGGAAAAAGAGAAGTACAAAACAGACGGAGAACAACAAAATGGCACTAGTAAGTCCTTACTTATCAATAATTACTTATTGATAAAAAAAAGTAAATGGATTAAACTCCCGTGGGGCACAGATTAGAATGCTTTTATTCTTGTCAGCACTCTCCAGTTCCCTGGCAAATGTGACAGTCCCTGGAACGGTGTGGGCCATCAGGAAATGTTAGTTGAATGGATGGAAAGGAGGCAGACATGAAATGCTGAACCTTGAAGGACGTGTAGAAAGCAGCAAGACAGCTGGTATGAGAGAGCCTGGTGTACTCAGGAAAGTGCAAGTATTTCAGCGCTGTTTGTCTGTCTCCCCTGCGAAGCTGTGAACCTTTTGAGGACAAGGACATCAACGGCAAGGGTAATGCCTTGTATCTCAGAACTCATTCAACCAATTATTTTGAGGATCTGCTGTGTGCCAGGCATTATTCTACGTACCTAGGATGCATTGGTTAGCACAAAAGACAGAGTCTCTGCCTTCATGGGACTTATCTTAATATGGGAGACAGACAGTAATAAATGAACAAAGAAATGTCAGCCAGCAATATCCTATGGAGAAAAAATAGACCTGGGCAAGGGTGTAGAAAATTATAGGAATGCTATTTCAGATAGGGTGATTCATATCTCCAAGACCTAGCACAGTGCCTTGCGTGCAGTAGGCACTCAATGTATGCTGGGTGGGTGAATTAATAATAAAAGATAGATAAGGGGAAAGAAATAAAGCCTGGAAAAAGGAAGACTATCCCAAATCTTAAAAGAGAACACAAGGAAGAGGGTACATTTCACATACCAAGTGAGATTATGTTTCCAGAATTCTCCAGCATCACATCATCACAACCCTGTAGAGAGTCCTCTGGGAGGAGTCAAGCTGACTCCATTCCTCCTCTTTAAGAAAGAAAGAGAGACAGGGAGAATGAGAGAGAGAAGGAGAGAAAGAGAGAAAGAAAGGAAGAAAGGAAAAGAAAGAAAGGGAGGAAGGAAAGGAAGGGAGAGAGAGAGAGAAAGAGAGACAGAGAGAGAGAGAGAGAGAGAGAGAGAGAGAGAAAGAAAGAAAGAAAGAAAGAGAAAGGAAGGAAGGAAGAAAAAGAAAGAAAGAAAGAAAAAATTAAGAGATTGCTTCTGAGGATGTGATGTAGGGACAAAGCCAAGGGTGTGGCTGTACAAACCTTTGCTAAAAGCTCAGAAAGACCAAAAGTTCAGAGTATTCAGTCCCACAAAAGCCCTTTCAAGAGACTAAAAGTGTGCCTCACAGATTTTTCTTAACTACGCTGGAAGGCCTCTGGGAAGCTCAAGGTTGCTGTCCCTCAGTCATCCCAGCAGGACCCCCACGAAGAAGGGATTGCCTTGAACCAATGTATGGGTGGGGCTTTTGTGTAAAAGAGTGAATGCCAGTGAAATTCACACAAGCCCCACAGGGTTCCGGAGAAACTTCCATCAGCAGGAACACGGCAAGCCTGGACTCAAAGGGAAAGAGAAGGTACAAAATGGAAGAGGCTGTTGGACCTCTAATATTCTACTGGCAGAGAGGAGGCAGATAAGGACTACTCAGCTGCAAACACCTGCGACCTTTCATGAAAAAGAAAGGGTGGCTCAGAGGGCGGAACCAAGGACCTGGAGGGCAGAACCCAGAGCTACCAAGGATTATTCCAGGCTTTAAAACTTCATCAGAGAGTTCTGTCTGGTGTTTTCCCCGCTGGATTTCCAAAGTGCTCTGGGACTCGAACTGCATTCTGCCTTCCATTTCGCTCCATATTAAACTAGAATGTTTATAGCTGTTATCCTCTGC